>NC_051161.1:153791522-153954022 GCF_013339745.2 Dermacentor silvarum
TAACGTGCTGAGTGACAGTGGGCTACCCGGCTATCCACTTCCGCGCGCGAACAAAATATGCGAGCTCTACGTGTGCACTTCATCTTCGTCATATAGGTACATACTCATCTTAACCACATCAGGCCGCAAAAGTGGGTGGCACGCTCCATAGAAAGTTTAGGATACGTGCGGCCTAACCGTTGTCTTGTAATATTTGCATGAAACCGAGACCATTGACGTGTCGTGGGTCGAACTTTTCGTTCGGCATTTCTTGCCAATTGATCTTGTTACCCGGCTATGCACTTCCGCGCGCGAACAAAACATGCGAGCTCTACGTGTGCACTTCATCTTCGTCATGGGTACATACTCATCTTAACCACATCAGGCCGCAAAAGGGGGTGGCACGCTCGATAGAATGAATAGGATACGTGCGGCCTAACCGTTGCCTTGTAATATTTCCATTAAACCGAGACCATTGACGTGTCGTGGGTCGAACTTTTCGTTCGGCATTTCTTGCCATTTGATCTTGTTACCCGGCTATCAACTTCCGCGCGCGGACAAAACATGCGAGCTCTAGGTGTGCACTTCATCTTCGTAATAGGTACATACTCATCTTAACCACATCAGGCCGCAAAAGTGGGTGGCACGCTCGATAGAATGAATTGGAGACATGCGGCCTAACCGTTGTCTTGTAATATTTCCATTAAACCGAGACCATTGACGTGTCGTGGGTCGAACTTTTCGTTCGGCATTTGTTGCCAATTGATCTTGTTACCCGGCTATCCACTTCCGCGCGCGAACAAAATATGCGAGCTCTACGTGTGCACTTCATCTTCGTCATAGGTACATACTCATCTTAACCACATCAGGCCGCAAAAGTGGGTGGCACGCTCGATAGAAAGTTTAGGATACGTGCGGCCTAACCGTTGTCTTGTAATATTTGCATGAAACCGAGACCATTGACGTGTCGTGGGTCGAACTTTTCGTTCGGCATTTCTTGCCAATTGATCTTGTTACCCGGCTATCCACTTCCGCGCGCGAACAAAACATGCGAGCTCTACGTGTGCACTTCATCTTCGTAATAGGTACATACTCATCTTAACCACATCAGGCCGCAAAAGTGGGTGGCACGCTCGATAGAATGAATTGGAGACATGCGGCCTAACCGTTGTCTTGTAATATTTCCATTAAACCGAGACCATTGACGTGTCGTGGGTCGAACTTTTCGTTCGGCATTTCTTGCCAATTGATCTTGTTACCCGGCTATCCACTTCCGCGCGCGAACAAAACATGCGAGCTCTACGTGTGCACTTCATCTTCGTAATAGGTACATACTCATCTTAACCACATCAGGCCGCAAAAGTGGGTGGCACGCTCGATAGAATGAATAGGATACGTGCGGCCTAACCGTTGTCTTGTAATATTTCCATTAAACCGAGACCATTGACGTGTCGTGGGTCGAACTTTTCGTTCGGCATTTCTTGCCAATTGATCTTGTTACCCGGCTATCCACTTCCGCGCGCGAACAAAACATGCGAGCTCTACGTGTGCACTTCATCTTCGTAATAGGTACATACTCATCTTAACCACATCAGGCCGCAAAAGTGGGTGGCACGCTCGATAGAATGAATTGGAGACATGCGGCCTAACCGTTGTCTTGTAATATTTCCATTAAACCGAGACCATTGACGTGTCGTGGGTCGAACTTTTCGTTCGGCATTTCTTGCCAATTGATCTTGTTACCCGGCTATCCACTTCCGCGCGCGAACAAAACATGCGAGCTCTACGTGTGCACTTCATCTTCGTAATAGGTACATACTCATCTTAACCACATCAGGCCGCAAAATTGGGTGGCACGCTCGATAGAATGAATAGGAGACGTGCGGCCTAACCGTTGTCTTGTAATATTTCCATTAAACCGAGACCATTGACGTGTCGTGGGTCGAACTTTTCGTTCGGCATTTCTTGCCAATTGATCTTGTTACCCGGCTATCCACTTCCGCGCGCGAACAAAACATGCGAGCTCTACGTGTGCACTTCATCTTCGTCATAGGTACATACTCAACTCATCTTAACCACATCAGGCCGCAAAGTGGGTGGCACGCTCGATAGAAGTTTAGGATACGTGCGGCCTAACCGTTGTCTTGTAATATTTGCATGAAACCGAGACCATGACGTGTCGTGGGTCGAACTTTTCGTTCGGCATTTCTTGCCAATTGATCTTGTTACCCGGCTATCCACTTCCGCGCGCGAACAAAATATGCGAGCTCTACGTGTGCACTTCATCTTCGTCATAGGTACATACTCATCTTAACCACATCAGCCGCAAAAGTGGGTGGCACGCTCGATAGAATGATTAGGATACGTGCGGCCTAACCGTTGTCTTGTAATATTTCATTAAACCGAGACCATTGACGTGTCGTTGGTGGAACTTTTCGTTCGCCATTTCTTGCCAATTGATCTTGTTACCAGGCTATCCACTTCCGAGCGCGAACAAAACATGCGAGCTCTACGTGTGCACTTCATCTTTCGTCATAGGTACATACTCATCTTAACCACATCAGGCCGCAAAAGTGGGTGGCACGCTCGATAGAATGAATAGGATACGTGCGGCCTAACCGTTGTCTTGTAATATTTCCATTAAACCGAGACCATTGACGTGTCGTGGGTCGAACTTTTCGTTCGGCATTTCTTGCCAATTGATCTTGTTACCCGGCTATCCACTTCCGCGCGCGAACAAAACATGCGAGCTCTACGTGTGCACTTCATCTTCGTAATAGGTACATACTCATCTTAACCACATCAGGCCGCAAAAGTGGGTGGCACGCTCGATAGAAAGTTTAGGATACGTGCGGCCTAACCGTTGTCTTGTAATATTTGCATGAAACCGAGACCATTGACGTGTCGTGGGTCGAACTTTTCGTTCGGCATTTCTTGCCAATTGATCTTGTTACCCGGCTATCCACTTTCGCGCGCGAACAAAATATGCGAGCTCTACGTGTGCACTTCATCTTCGTCATAGGTACATACTCATCTTAACCACATCAGGCCGCAAAAGTGGGTGGCACGCTCGATAGAATGAATTAGGATACGTGCGGCCTAACCGTTGTCTTGTAATATTTGCATTAAACCGAGACCATTGACGTGTCGTGGGTCGAACTTTTCGTTCGGCATTTCTTGCCAATTGATCTTGTTACCCGGCTATCCACTTCCGCGCGCGAACAAAATATGCGAGCTCTACGTGTGCACTTCATCTTCGTCATAGGTACATACTCATCTTAACCACATCAGGCCGCAAAAGTGGGTGGCACGCTCGATAGAATGTTTAGGATACGTGCGGCCTAACCGTTGTCTTGTAATATTTCCATTAAACCGAGACCATTGACGTGTCGTGGGTCGAACTTTTCGTTCGGCATTTCTTGCCAATTGATCTTGTTACCCGGCTATCCACTTCCGCGCGCGAACAAAATATGCGAGCTCTACGTGTGCACTTCATCTTCGTCATAGGTACATACTCATCTTAACCACATCAGGCCGCAAAAGTGGGTGGCACGCTCGATAGAAAGTTAGGATACGTGCGGCCTAACCGTTGTCCTTGTAATATTTGCATGAAACCGAGACCATTGACGTGTCGTGGGTCGAACTTTTCGTTCGGCATTTCTTGCCAATTGATCTTGTTACCCGGCTATCCACTTCCGCGCGCGAACAAAATATGCGAGCTCTACGTGTGCACTTCATCTTCGTCATAGGTACATACTCATCTTAACCACATCAGGCCGCAAAAGTGGGTGGCACGCTCGATAGAAAGTTTAGGATACGTGCGGCCTAACCGTTGTCTTGTAATATTTGCATGAAACCGAGACCATTGACGTGTCGTGGGTCGAACTTTTCGTTCGGCATTTGTTGCCAATTGATCTTGTTACCCGGCTATCCACTTCCGCGCGCGAACAAAATATGCGAGCTCTACGTGTGCACTTCATCTTCGTCATAGGTACATACTCATCTTAACCACATCAGGCCGCAAAAGTGGGTGGCACGCTCGATAGAAAGTTTAGGATACGTGCGGCCTAACCGTTGTCTTGTAATATTTGCATGAAACCGAGACCATTGACGTGTCGTGGGTCGAACTTTTCGTTCGGCATTTCTTGCCAATTGATCTTGTTACCCGGCTATCCACTTCCGCGCGCGAACAAAATATGCGAGCTCTACGTGTGCACTTCATCTTCGTCATAGGTACATACTCATCTTAACCACATCAGGCCGCAAAAGTGGGTGGCACGCTCGATAGAAAGTTTAGGATACGTGCGGCCTAACCGTTGTCTTGTAATATTTGCATGAAACCGAGACCATTGACGTGTCGTGGGTCGAACTTTTCGTTCGGCATTTCTTGCCAATTGATCTTGTTACCCGGCTATCCACTTCCGCGCGCGAACAAAACATGCGAGCTCTACGTGTGCACTTCATCTTCGTAATAGGTACATACTCATCTTAACCACATCAGGCCGCAAAAGTGGGTGGCACGCTCGATAGAATGAATTGGAGACATGCGGCCTAACCGTTGTCTTGTAATATTTCCATTAAACCGAGACCATTGACGTGTCGTGGGTCGAACTTTTCGTTCGGCATTTCTTGCCAATTGATCTTGTTACCCGGCTATCCACTTCCGCGCGCGAACAAAACATGCGAGCTCTACGTGTGCACTTCATCTTCGTCATAGGTACATACTCATCTTAACCACATCAGGCCGCAAAAGTGGGTGGCACGCTCGATAGAAAGTTTAGGATACGTGCGGCCTAACCGTTGTCTTGTAATATTTGCATGAAACCGAGACCATTGACGTGTCGTGGGTCGAACTTTTCGTTCGGCATTTCTTGCCAATTGATCTTGTTACCCGGCTATCCACTTCCGCGCGCGAACAAAACATGCGAGCTCTACGTGTGCACTTCATCTTCGTCATAGGTACATACTCATCTTAACCACATCAGGCCGCAAAAGTGGGTGGCACGCTCGATAGAATGAATAGGATACGTGCGGCCTAACCGTTGTCTTGTAATATTTCCATTAAACCGAGACCATTGACGTGTCGTGGGTCGAACTTTTCGTTCGGCATTTCTTGCCAATTGATCTTGTTACCCGGCTATCCACTTCCGCGCGCGAACAAAACATGCGAGCTCTACGTGTGCACTTCATCTTCGTAATAGGTACATACTCATCTTAACCACATCAGGCCGCAAAAGTGGGTGGCACGCTCGATAGAATGATTAGGATACGTGCGGCCTAACCGTTGTCTTGTAATATTTGCCATGAAACCGAGACCATTGACGTGTCGTGGGTCGAACTTTTCGTTCGGCATTTCTTGCCAATTGATCTTGTTACCCGGCTATCCACTTCCGCGCGCGAACAAAATATGCGAGCTCTACGTGTGCACTTCATCTTCGTCATAGGTACATACTCATCTTAACCACATCAGGCCGCAAAAGTGGGTGGCACGCTCGATAGAATGAATTAGGATACGTGCGGCCTAACCGTTGTCTTGTAATATTTGCATGAAACCGAGACCATTGACGTGTCGTGGGTCGAACTTTTCGTTCGGCATTTGTTGCCAATTGATCTTGTTACCCGGCTATCCACTTCCGCGCGCGAACAAAATATGCGAGCTCTACGTGTGCACTTCATCTTCGTCATAGGTACATACTCATCTTAACCACATCAGGCCGCAAAAGTGGGTGGCACGCTCGATAGAAAGTTTAGGATACGTGCGGCCTAACCGTTGTCTTGTAATATTTGCATGAAACCGAGACCATTGACGTGTCGTGGGTCGAACTTTTCGTTCGGCATTTCTTGCCAATTGATCTTGTTACCCGGCTATCCACTTCCGCGCGCGAACAAAATATGCGAGCTCTACGTGTGCACTTCATCTTCGTCATAGGTACATACTCATCTTAACCACATCAGGCCGCAAAAGTGGGTGGCACGCTCGATAGAAAGTTTAGGATACGTGCGGCCTAACCGTTGTCTTGTAATATTTGCATGAAACCGAGACCATTGACGTGTCGTGGGTCGAACTTTTCGTTCGGCATTTCTTGCCAATTGATCTTGTTACCCGGCTATCCACTTCCGCGCGCGAACAAAATATGCGAGCTCTACGTGTGCACTTCATCTTCGTCATAGGTACATACTCATCTTAACCACATCAGGCCGCAAAAGTGGGTGGCACGCTCGATAGAATGATTAGGATACGTGCGGCCTAACCGTTGTCTTGTAATATTTGCATGAAACCGAGACCATTGACGTGTCGTGGGTCGAACTTTTCGTTCGGCATTTCTTGCCAATTGATCTTGTTACCCGGCTATCCACTTCCGCGCGCGAACAAAACATGCGAGCTCTACGTGTGCACTTCATCTTCGTCATAGGTACATACTCATCTTAACCACATCACGCCGCAAAAGTGGGTGGCACGCTCGATAGAATGAATTGGAGACATGCGGCCTAACCGTTGTCTTGTAATATTTCCATTAAACCGAGACCATTGACGTGTCGTGGGTCGAACTTTTCGTTCGGCATTTCTTGCCAATTGATCTTGTTACCCGGCTATCCACTTCCGCGCGCGAACAAAATATGCGAGCTCTACGTGTGCACTTCATCTTCGTCATAGGTACATACTCATCTTAACCACATCAGGCCGCAAAAGTGGGTGGCACGCTCGATAGAAAGTTTAGGATACGTGCGGCCTAACCGTTGTCTTGTAATATTTGCATGAAACCGAGACCATTGACGTGTCGTGGGTCGAACTTTTCGTTCGGCATTTCTTGCCAATTGATCTTGTTACCCGGCTATCCACTTCCGCGCGCGAACAAAACATGCGAGCTCTACGTGTGCACTTCATCTTCGTAATAGGTACATACTCATCTTAACCACATCAGGCCGCAAAAGTGGGTGGCACGCTCGATAGAATGAATTGGAGACATGCGGCCTAACCGTTGTCTTGTAATATTTCCATTAAACCGAGACCATTGACGTGTCGTGGGTCGAACTTTTCGTTCGGCATTTCTTGCCAATTGATCTTGTTACCCGGCTATCCACTTCCGCGCGCGAACAAAACATGCGAGCTCTACGTGTGCACTTCATCTTCGTCATAGGTACATACTCATCTTCAGCCACATCACGCCGCAAAAGTGGGTGGCACGCTCGATAGAATGATTAGGATACGTGCGGCCTAACCGTTGTCTTGTAATATTTGCATGAAACCGAGACCATTGACGTGTCGTGGGTCGAACTTTTCGTTCGGCATTTGTTGCCAATTGATCTTGTTACCCGGCTATCCACTTCCGCGCGCGAACAAAACATGCGAGCTCTACGTGTGCACTTCATCTTCGTCATAGGTACATACTCATCTTAACCACATCAGGCCGCAAAAGTGGGTGGCACGCTCGATAGAATGAATAGGATACGTGCGGCCTAACCGTTGTCTTGTAATATTTCCATTAAACCGAGACCATTGACGTGTCGTGGGTCGAACTTTTCGTTCGGCATTTCTTGCCAATTGATCTTGTTACCCGGCTATCCACTTCCGCGCGCGAACAAAACATGCGAGCTCTACGTGTGCACTTCATCTTCGTAATAGGTACATACTCATCTTAACCACATCAGGCCGCAAAATTGGGTGGCACGCTCGATAGAAAGTTTAGGATACGTGCGGCCTAACCGTTGTCTTGTAATATTTCCATTAAACCGAGACCACTGACGTGTCGTGGGTCGAACTTTTCGTTCGGCATTTCTTGCCAATTGATCTTGTTACCCGGCTATCCACTTCCGCGCGCGAACAAAAACATGCGAGCTCTACGTGTGCACTTCATCTTCGTCATAGGTACATACTCATCTTAGCCACATCAGGCCGCAAAATTGGGTGGCACGCTCGATAGAATGAATTGGAGACATGCGGCCTAACCGTTGTCTTGTAATATTTCCATTAAACCGAGACCATTGACGTGTCGTGGGTCGAACTTTTCGTTCGGCATTTGTTGCCAATTGATCTTGTTACCCGGCTATCCACTTCCGCGCGCGAACAAAACATGCGAGCTCTACGTGTGCACTTGCACTTCATCTTCGTAATAGGTACATACTCATCTTAAGCCACATCAGGCCGCAAAAGTGGGTGGCACGCTCGATAGAATGAATAGGAGACGTGCGGCCTAACCGTTGTCTTGTAATATTTCCATTAAACCGAGACCATTGACGTGTCGTGGGTCGAACTTTTCGTTCGGCATTTCTTGCCAATTGATCTTGTTACCCGGCTATCCACTTCCGCGCGCGAACAAAACATGCGAGCTCTACGTGTGCACTTCATCTTCGTCATAGGTACATACTCATCTTAACCACATCAGGCCGCAAAAGTGGGTGGCACGCTCGATAGAATGAATAGGATACGTGCGGCCTAACCGTTGTCTTGTAATATTTCCATTAAACCGAGACCATTGACGTGTCGTGGGTCGAACTTTTCGTTCGGCATTTCTTGCCAATTGATCTTGTTACCCGGCTATCCACTTCCGCGCGCGAACAAAACATGCGAGCTCTACGTGTGCACTTCATCTTCGTAATAGGTACATACTCATCTTAACCACATCAGGCCGCAAAAGTGGGTGGCACGCTCGATAGAATGAATTGGAGACATGCGGCCTAACCGTTGTCTTGTAATATTTCCATTAAACCGAGACCATTGACGTGTCGTGGGTCGAACTTTTCGTTCGGCATTTCTTGCCAATTGATCTTGTTACCCGGCTATCCACTTCCGCGCGCGAACAAAATATGCGAGCTCTACGTGTGCACTTCATCTTCGTCATAGGTACATACTCATCTTAACCACATCAGGCCGCAAAAGTGGGTGGCACGCTCGATAGAAAGTTTAGGATACGTGCGGCCTAACCGTTGTCTTGTAATATTTGCATGAAACCGAGACCATTGACGTGTCGTGGGTCGAACTTTTCGTTCGGCATTTGTTGCCAATTGATCTTGTTACCCGGCTATCCACTTCCGCGCGCGAACAAAATATGCGAGCTCTACGTGTGCACTTCATCTTCGTCATAGGTACATACTCATCTTAACCACATCAGGCCGCAAAAGTGGGTGGCACGCTCGATAGAATGAATTGGAGACATGCGGCCTAACCGTTGTCTTGTAATATTTGCATGAAACCGAGACCATTGACGTGTCGTGGGTCGAACTTTTCGTTCGGCATTTGTTGCCAATTGATCTTGTTACCCGGCTATCCACTTCCGCGCGCGAACAAAATATGCGAGCTCTACGTGTGCACTTCATCTTCGTCATAGGTACATACTCATCTTAACCACATCAGGCCGCAAAAGTGGGTGGCACGCTCGATAGAAATGATTAGGATACGTGCGGCCTAACCGTTGTCTTGTAATATTTGCATGAAACCGAGACCATTGACGTGTCGTGGGTCGAACTTTTCGTTCGGCATTTGTTGCCAATTGATCTTGTTACCCGGCTATCCACTTCCGCGCGCGAACAAAATATGCGAGCTCTACGTGTGCACTTCATCTTCGTCATAGGTACATACTCATCTTAACCACATCAGGCCGCAAAAGTGGGTGGCACGCTCGATAGAAAGTTTAGGATACGTGCGGCCTAACCGTTGTCTTGTAATATTTGCATGAAACCGAGACCATTGACGTGTCGTGGGTCGAACTTTTCGTTCGGCATTTCTTGCCAATTGATCTTGTTACCCGGCTATCCACTTCCGCGCGCGAACAAAATATGCGAGCTCTACGTGTGCACTTCATCTTCGTCATAGGTACATACTCATCTTAACCACATCAGGCCGCAAAAGTGGGTGGCACGCTCGATAGAAAGTTTAGGATACGTGCGGCCTAACCGTTGTCTTGTAATATTTGCATGAAACCGAGACCATTGACGTGTCGTGGGTCGAACTTTTCGTTCGGCATTTGTTGCCAATTGATCTTGTTACCCGGCTATCCACTTCCGCGCGCGAACAAAATATGCGAGCTCTACGTGTGCACTTCATCTTCGTCATAGGTACATACTCATCTTAACCACATCAGGCCGCAAAAGTGGGTGGCACGCTCGATAGAAAGTTTAGGATACGTGCGGCCTAACCGTTGTCTTGTAATATTTGCATGAAACCGAGACCATTGACGTGTCGTGGGTCGAACTTTTCGTTCGGCATTTGTTGCCAATTGATCTTGTTACCCGGCTATCCACTTCCGCGCGCGAACAAAATATGCGAGCTCTACGTGTGCACTTCATCTTCGTCATAGGTACATACTCATCTTAACCACATCAGGCCGCAAAAGTGGGTGGCACGCTCGATAGAATGATTTAGGATACGTGCGGCCTAACCGTTGTCTTGTAATATTTGCATGAAACCGAGACCATTGACGTGTCGTGGGTCGAACTTTTCGTTCGGCATTTGTTGCCAATTGATCTTGTTACCCGGCTATCCACTTTCGCGCGCGAACAAAATATGCGAGCTCTACGTGTGCACTTCATCTTCGTCATAGGTACATACTCATCTTAACCACATCAGGCCGCAAAAGTGGGTGGCACGCTCGATAGAAAGTTTAGGATACGTGCGGCCTAACCGTTGTCTTGTAATATTTGCATGAAACCGAGACCATTGACGTGTCGTGGGTCGAACTTTTCGTTCGGCATTTGTTGCCAATTGATCTTGTTACCCGGCTATCCACTTTCGCGCGCGAACAAAATATGCGAGCTCTACGTGTGCACTTCATCTTCGTCATAGGTACATACTCATCTTAACCACATCAGGCCGCAAAAGTGGTGGCACGCTCGATAGAAAGTTTAGGATACGTGCGGCCTAACCGTTGTCTTGTAATATTTGCATGAAACCGAGACCATTGACGTGTCGTGGGTCGAACTTTTCGTTCGGCATTTGTTGCCAATTGATCTTGTTACCCGGCTATCCACTTTCCGCGCGCGAACAAAATATGCGAGCTCTACGTGTGCACTTCATCTTCGTCATAGGTACATACTCATCTTAACCACATCAGGCCGCAAAAGTGGGTGGCACGCTCGATAGAAAGTTTAGGATACGTGCGGCCTAACCGTTGTCTTGTAATATTTGCATGAAACCGAGACCATTGACGTGTCGTGGGTCGAACTTTTCGTTCGGCATTTGTTGCCAATTGATCTTGTTACCCGGCTATCCACTTTCGCGCGCGAACAAAATATGCGAGCTCTACGTGTGCACTTCATCTTCGTCATAGGTACATACTCATCTTAACCACATCAGGCCGCAAAAGTGGGTGGCACGCTCGATAGAAAGTTTAGGATACGTGCGGCCTAACCGTTGCCGTGTAATATTTTCATTAAACCGAGATAGAAGATCACATTGCTGAGCTTAGCGGGGTCGTCCCATTTGTTGTGAGCGCTTACTCTATCATACGTTGTCAGCCAGTCCTCTACATCGGTTTCGTCCGCGCCGCTGAAGATGGCAGGGTCCCTGTGGCGAGGCACACCAGAGCACATGACAGACTGAGAAGGCGCTTGCTGGGATGGGGTAGGTGGCACTTGCTGGGATGCGTCTTCGGGCATGGTAGAGCGTAGGGTACGGGATCGAAGCTCCAGGATTTACGCTGTAGGCAGAAGCACTCTCCACCACTTGTAAAGGCGTTTATTAGACACCAGCCGTTTGGGCTGTCCGTTGTTTGAAGGTCCGAGCAATAAGCACGAGCGGCGTTTCTCGAGGAAAGCGCAGGTGTGATCCACCCACTAGAAATGGCTGGAGAGCGTGACCCGCTATGGCGTTCGTATTCTTCCTTACATCTTTTTATTCTCGCTTAACTGAATTTTTTCTATACAGGATTAAAGTGGGAAGTCAACCAACACCAACCAACGCAAAGTCAATCGACGCAAAATGGGAAGTCAACCAACGCCACCAAAGAACGCGGAACCCCGGGCTCTCCATTGGAACGGTAGAGTGGACTACAGCACCGGTAAGCGAAAATCAGGCCGAAAATGGCTGTTCGTTTCAGTATGGAAATATATGCTTATTATGAAGCACTAGAAGAAAAAGCTCATATTTTGCCAACTCAAAAGTGGTGTGGGGCTCAGAAAGATACAAGTGTTTACAATATTGCTCGCATACGAATGACATTGAAGCACTTACACGAGCTGTAATATCACCAGCGATAGACACACATTCGAGAGCATTTCACTAATTTCTGCTGATTTCAGAAGAATGGGAAGTCACTGAGTTTAGGCGAGTGTAAATGCAAGTGCGACTGAGTGCCAGTAAGTGTAAGGGACATAAACGAGTGCCCCTGAGAGCCAGCTGACTATGTGGGCCAATTAATATTTACCTGCAAGTGTGAGGAAATATGACTGTGAAATAAACCATAAGCCCAAGCTAGAGCACTGCGCGAGCCGATTTTTTCAGCCCTGGCCCGGCCCGTTTTTACGTTAGGCTGCCCGCCCGACCCTGACCACAAGCTTATGGCGCGACCCGAGCCCGGCCCGGAAATAATCTACGTTACCCGCCCGGCCCGGCCCGCCACCCCATTACCTTAGGCCCGAGCCCGGCCCGGCCCGGCTCGAAACCGGCCGGAACCCGGCCCGAGAGCAAAAAAGACCACTGAGCGGCATTAAAAAAATCGAATAAAGAAGAGAATGAAAATAATTTATTCTTAAGGCATATGTACATGTCATATGCAATTATGAACACAATTGGAGTGGTCTGAACGCAAATACCAGCGCGCAAAGTAGTACGAATGACCCTGCCGAGCAGTATCGCCAGCAGTTTCGAACGGCGGAACCTTGATGCGGCCCAATCCACTTCTATCGCAACGCCGCCACAGTATTTTCCACGTCCGGCGCCTCACTGCAAAGCATGCGCCACCCTGCCGCTCGTCCCACTCAACCGTACTCTAGCACACTCTAGCCAAAGCGCAGCCACGACCGGTCGTGAGCGCAGCGCATGGATGCAGTCAATGGAGAAAGAAAGCTTCTTGTTCCTCCATGGTGCAGCGTAATGCGCTGCTGCTTGGCGACCGGTTGAGAACATGCGCGCAATCATGGATGGACGCAGTGCTATACTTCAGCCGCGTGACGAATTATCTTATAAAACCAGCCATCATTTTACCAATTCGCATTTGAAGAATCAGAAAGGCGCGATCGCGCTTACACCGCGCTGAAAGCATTAATTACATTGTTTTAGGTAAGGAATACAATGGCACCCTTTGGGCTGAGGTGACTTCGGTCTTTCTGGACTTTTACATTCGGTTCCAACAACGCAAAATACGACGGAAGAATAAAAGGGAAGTACACAGGCGTAGCACTGCTAGCTTCCAGCTGCGACGTGGCAACAGGTTTTTCAGAGTCGAGACGCGCGAGGATAACTCGCTATACGTTACATGCACACCACTAGAAAGTCCGAGCCCGGCCCGGGCTCGCGTCAAAATACCCGAGCCCGGCCCGGGCCCGGGTCAAAAAGCACATGCTGTGCCCGAGCCCGACCCGAGCCCGTGAAAAAACTACCTTACCCGGCCCATGGGCCGGGCCGGGCCCGGGCTTTCGGGTAAGCCCGAGCCCATGCAGTGCTCTAGCCGAAGCACATTGAGTTGATTTTGACGAGGCCAAGTATGTGAAATTTGTTTGTACATAACGTGAAGAACGCAACTGAACGTATGTTTCTCTCTTTGGTTGCTCGCCAGAGCATTATGTGTTTGTGTATATTGTCATGGCTTGATTACTTTGTTTACACTGTGTATGCACTAATTATACTCCCATTCATTCGGGATGGACCTCAGTGCTAATAATGCCAGTGAAATTTCAAATACAATGCTGTAACTTCAAAGGTCGGACATATTAGCATGTCGTTCACAATCTCTTATGAGTTATTCACATGTGAAGTGTGTGATATAGAATGTTCAGCTTTCTGTAGTAAATCATGGATGCCTAGTTTTATAATGCTGACACATGCTCTTGGAGGAAGGAGGTAGAAAAATAGGAAGACAGGCAGGTTAATTCACCAGCGTAGATACAAGTGACTGTGCTGAGGAAGGAGTATAAAGGGAATGAAAAGAAGCAGGAGAGCCGAGATTTAAAACAGAAAGGAAGAGAATGTGTGCACATCAATGCGATGCCGTGCACTACACCAACACACGTGTCAAGTAGCAGGGCAATGCTGGGGTGTTGAACGCAGTCTGAACAATGGTTCTCTCCCCCAACAAGGTGCAATTAAGCGCAATCAAGTGCGGTTTTCTAGCCACACCGAGAACGATGGCTGCTAGAGGGTGAACTGGTAAAGCGTTTGCTCGGGGTGACATGTGTAAAAGCTTTTGGTCATTCAGAGTGCCTTTTTCTTTACTTTAGGAAACTGGAGATGTGTGGAAAGTGAAACATGGCAGTATAGAAATGTATTGACTGGTTGGCAAATGATTTATTACGACCTTATGCCTGTTTTTTTTTCAGAGTGGTACATATGTGCCTCTTGAACAAATGCTTTTCAGATAAACCGAGAATTACTTCCTTGGTTACTTAAATGCACCTTCCAGTGTATTCCAGTTCATTTCAACGTTTATTTAAGTTTCTACTATGAGGCTTATACATTCATTTCTCGTGCACTCGAACGCTAAGATAGTTTAATTTATGTAGCATTACTCAGTCTCATTGTACACTGCATTACAGTGGTGCTGTCAAGTGAACCAGTTTTTACTTTTTGTTCAGTCCTCCCTCCATTTCTTTATGAAAAAATAAACCTGCTTCGATTTGACTTGATGCTCACTTGTGAGACAGATTTCCGCGTTTTCGTATTCTATACTACTTTCACTGGATTGTTGCTTTTTCGTTTTAAGGTTCTTTTAATTCTCACATCAATGCATTATTTGATGTACCCTAAAAGCAATATTTTTTTACGTGTTGCCAGTGTTTGTTTTTGATGGTATGCGGCGTTATCCCTTTTTGTGTTCTTCTATATTATTGGTAACATTGCTTGTAGGCAGCTACCATGCGATTAAATCTCGCATTTCTTACTCTGCTTCTTGCAGTTGCTGTGATATCAATTTCTAAATAACTCTAGTCTGTTCATCTGACAGCATGCTAAATAAGAAACTTTACTAATTTTGTTTGCATGGTCTAGTCATTGTTTATCAGTTTGTAGTTCATTAAGAATTGTTTCTGCGAGCTTTAGTCATTGTTGGGGTACTTTTAATTCGATTAATATTGCGTTTTCTATATTTTTTTCAAATCTTGCACAAGTATTACTTTTTCAATGAGAGAGAGAGAGAGAAAAGGAAAGGGAAGGAAGAAGTTTTGCTTTGTCATACTCTCCTCATGCATGGCGCTAAAGCCTGGACGCTTGTCCAGAAGCGCCCATATTTTCTTAGCGGGATGCCATTCCCATTTTGGTTTTAAACATCGTTGCTGCATACCAAAGGCGGTATTCTAGATTCCTTTTCGTGGACATGTTCATTTTCATGGGACTTGGTAGAGGATACGTCGGCGTCGATAGGCCACCGTGCTTGGCACTGCGCCAGGCTCTGTTGCACTCGACACCGACGCTTGGACTAATGTGGAACCCGCGAAAATTAGCTTCAGATTATCGTAAACCTTTCAAGACCATTTCTAGAGCAGCTTCTTGATAACGTCTTGAAAGCGTTTAGAAATTGGATATGAATAGCTTTGGCAAGGGATTATTTGTGTCTTTCCCAATCCTATTTCAAGACGAGCTTTTCGAATACGTCTTGAAGACCTGTTATAGATCGTTTCAGAAAAAGTAATTAAGCCGGACATCAGCAGACATATACGACGTTTTACCAAGGAACTTGTCTCACTGGTGTCTTCTTTAAACCGTTTTTATCGTCTTGGATAAACGCTACGAAAACTTTATGTATCTCTTTTGTGCTACCTGGGTCAACGGGGTCCGCGAGGGCCCGTTTCTTGGCAGACCACGGCGGCTCCGGCGTTTCCGCGGGGAGCTTCCTGGGAGCCTGCGCGGGCGGCGCGGACGAACAAGACTTTCGAAAGGACTCGAACTCGGCCCTGAGCTGCTGCAACGCGATTCTGAGCTGCGCGTTCTCCTGCTCTAAGTGCGCGAATCCTGGATTGCTATGTCCTGGCGGTGAAGCCTTCGTTACCTTTGGAGGTTCGGAGGCTTCTGCTTAACTCGATCGGCCCAGGCGGCCTCCTGGATCCTGACTCTCGAGCCAGAGCGCCCCCCGGGAGCTGGAGCGCCCTCTGGACCGGCTTCGGCGGCCGGCTTGCGTGACGGAGTGCCCCCTCGAGGATGCCGTGGGCACGCCCGGATCACATGCTTGGCAAATGGTCGCCACCTGCGGCGCAGGTGTTTTGCCGACGCGCTTTCGCTGCCTTCTGCGACGGACGACGTATAGGCCACTTGGAAGCGTTGTTTGCAGGCCTTGTCCGCCGTGAGATGAGACCCCCCACAGAAGGTGCACTTGGGCGAGCACTCGTGGTCTTCCGCGGGGGACGCGAGTCCGCATCCCCTGCAAATCGTTTTGACTGGTGGCGGGCACACGTCGGCGTGGTGACCCAGCCTCCCGCAGGCTTAGCAAACGGCTTTCCGGCGTTTATCAGGCGTACAGCCAAGCATGCTGGTGGCGCACATGACGTAGCTCGGTACTTTGTGTTCGTCGAAAAGGACGAGGATCGTGGTTGTGTCCTTGATGCGTTTCACTTCGAGGGCCTTGGGGTTCCTTTGCGGGTCGATCATGTCGCGCAGCTGGTTGTGGTCGAAGTCAAGCTCGACGCCCCGCACAATCCGCTGCCCCTTGCACGTGTTATTCGGCGCCGCCAGGTACTAGTTGACTTAGTATCGGGCGGACCCCACGAGTAGAGCAAGCACGCTCGCGTAAGCGCGGGCGTACTTCTCCGTCGGCGTACTCACGACATAATGTTTTGGACCATGTTGGGACAGACGATGTCCCCCTCCGTTTCGGCCGGGGCGAGTTTAGCCGCCATGGCCAGGGCCTGTGTCACCTTGATCTGGCTGATCTTCCTGACGTTCAGCCCGCTTCTGGGGCTGACGATGATCCTAAAGTACTCTCTCGGCAAGCGGGGGAGCCTCGAGGCCGCGGCGAGGCGTTTCTTGACGCCGCCGCGGGCGGGGTTGTGGGACCCGCTGCGGCCGCTGCCACGTTGTGTCGAAATCGCCCGATCGCTGACACAGGGCTGCCATTGCAACTTGCGCTTGGAAATAGCCGTGGTCCATCTGTTTCGTTTCGTTGATGATATTCCACTCGTGTAAAATGTGGCTAACTACCTTGTTTTTTATTCTTACGCCTAACATTTTTGCGGTGCGGAGCGATTAAAATTTGGCAGTGCATGCTGGCAGTACCAATGCTTGGCAGTAGTAATGCTGGCGGTAGTAATGCTTGGCATGCCCCAACTTTTGGTTTAAGTTATTATGGATTTCTTGGATTGCGTCACGTGAAGCACATCGCCGTTTTAAGCGCTTAACTCTTCTTTTTAGGTGTAAGATTTCTCTTGATATCCGGGGTGTAACTGTGCATGTTCGTTTAGTTTTCCTCGGAATAAAATTGTTGAGGCAGTGATTAACATTTTTTTAATCTGTCCCAAAGTACAGTAATATCATGCCCTCGGAAATTCTCAAGGTATATTTCAATTAAGGTAATCTAGAAAGCTTTCATCACTGGCTCGAGAGAAATCTTTAATAGTAATTGTCTTGTTTTACTGACATGACACGAGTTCAATGAGCATGTGAAATACACGAGTTAATGGTCAGAAATGCCAGGTTCAATGGAGACAGAAAAAGTTTCGATGGATCCACTTACAAAAAAAAAAGACGAAGAACTGTTGCCGACGTACCGTGAATGCGCGTCGGATGTTTGATAACCTGTTGCAAGTTATGACAAAGTATAATATTGCGTAGGTATTTTACGTGCAAGTTAGACTTGGTGAAGGAAGATACATTCACCAAATCAATGTGTGGGAGATGAAGATCGCCTATAGGCAGTGCATTATCATTTGCAAGCGACGCGATATGTTCGCAAAGATCACAAAAGGAATTGCCCAGGTGATTCCAGGGGCTCGATAAATGGCAAACATTAAAAATGTTTGACCCCAGCAAGAAGGTTTCAATGTAATAATTTCTAGGTTACTGGCTTGGCGTAAAAGAACAGCAGTAATATGTTTTAGCCAAAATTACTACCCCGCCAGCCCTCGATGACCTATCACGACGATAGGCCTGGTAAGACAGGGGGAAGACAACTGTTCATCAATAACGTCATGCAGCCACGTTTCGCGTAACACAACTATATGGGGATTGTAACTTAAGATAACCGATTCAAGTTTGTCGGATTTGTTAACAATGCTGCGTGCATTAATGTTTAGGACCTATAATTCTTTAGCTGCAACTGCAGTGCATGTCAGTCATTCTTCGAATTACCTTGTTTACCACGATTTTGCGTTCTCGAGTGTTCTTGTTCATCACAAATGAAAAGCTTATTATCCACTCGCAGTTTGTCATTAATTAAGCTGACTTTCTTTCCCTGCTCCTTCTCAGCTTTTGCGCTGTTTCATGTAAGTTTTTGCTTATTCAGAGTATATATATAGTTCGCAAATAGTTATTCTGGACCGATATTCTAGTTTTGTTGGTGGATGGTGGTGCATGGCCGTTCTTAGTTGGTGGAGCGATTTGTCTGGTTAATTCCGATAACGAACGAGCCTCTAACCTATTAAATAGGTGCGGGGTTCCCAGCACCTTACAACCTTCTTAGAGAGACAAGCGGCTCCTAGCCGCTTGTCCCTCTAGGGCATCTAAGGGCATCACGGTATGTGATGCCCTTAGATGTCCGGGGCCGCACACGCGCTACACTGAAGGAAGCAGCGTGTCTTTATCCCTGTCTGAAAAGACTGGGTAACCCGTCGAACTTCTTTCGTGATAGGGATAGGTGCTTGCAATTGTTCCCCATGAACGAGGAATTCCCAGTAAGCGCGAGTCATAAGCTCGCGTTGATTACGTTCCCTGCCCTTTGTACACACCGCTCATCGCTACTGCCGATTGAATGATTTAGTAAGATCTTCGGACCGATGTACGGCGCGGCCTTTCGGTTGCGCCGGTCTGCTGGAAAGATGACCAAACTTGATAATTTAAAGGAAGTAAAAGTCGTAACACAGGCGAAGGGTCCTTTGATGGCTGAGTAATTGGTTCCTGTAAACCTTAGAACGGTAACCTTGTGGCTATCTTTAAGAATGGGGAGGCTTGTATTTCTTGGTATTACATTGCAGTTTAGTCGCGGCGTTGGATCATGGCTACGTTAAGTTCACCGCCGCTACTACATCATGTAGCCAGGTTTTCGGTAGCACGGTAATATTTTCTTGGAGGCTTCGTGCGTAAGGCGACATGTCGTTGCAGCATCGCAATGGTGCTTGCAGCGCTGTCGTATGCGGCCGAAGATCTTAGGAATTTCGACAAGCGCCAACCTTCCCTTCATCGGTTCCTGCCTTCGGCTTTCCAGATGGGGTTGACGGAGCGCCCACGCACTTGACCAATGTATGGCTGACACTTGGGTGAAAGGTAGAGGCCTGGCGACGGTGAACGGGAGAGTCGTCTATGTTTCCACTCTACTAGTGCATGTAATCGGTGTTATCTCGAGGCCGCTTCGGTTGTCGGGAGCGCGGCGCGTTCACGGAAAATGCTCGTAGTCCTATCAGGGGTATCACCGGTAGAGATGGCCCGCTGGTCCGCTGTGATGGCCAAAAAATTGTGGTCAGGGTCATGCTGAATGTCTTCTTTCTGCGTTGCGTTAGGCGACGCATAGGATAACGGTGTCAGCTGGTGACGGAACTATTGTGTGTGCGTAGGAGCAACATTAGGGCAGGCAATGGTGGCGTACGATATCCCTACCAGCTTACACGTTGCAGTTCTAGATGCTTCATTGAGTGTTGCACCTGTTCTCAGTCGATGTCAGTAGTTTAGGTGAGCTCAGGTTGCTACGCCGACATCTGGCACAGCTCTTCGCGCACAATGGCTACAATTGTTTTGTAAAGTCCGTCGGAGCAAAGAGCTTGGACTTTGACGCAGTGCGTTGAGCGGAAGTTATATTGCCTATAGTACTTTTCCAGTCTCTTCTCCATTATCCTGACAACCTCAATAACATCTGACACTCTCTTAGGTGGGTTGCCCATCAGACCGAACAAGTATTTTTTCTTTACAGCCCGCATCACAAAAATACTTTCTGCCTCTTACTAATTCCGGTCAGCATGGCGGAAAGCATAGACCTTTTCTCCCACAACGACTGCGACGTTCTCGTTAAAAAGCAGCACTTAGGCGTCCCTTTATCTGCAGACGGCGCTCGTGAGTGTCTCAGGAATCTGCTGCAAAACACTTCCCACGTTCTCGGAATAAGCTCCACTTGTAAGAACCTATTCCCGGAGGCGTCTTTCATGGAAAAATACGTATGGCGTATTTTGTGTTCGGAGGTAGAATTGTTTAGGGCTAACACTATTAAAATGGCTCCAGTCTGGTTTTCGAATCGTCAGAAGATACCTTGAAAACCGATGGGTCGCTAGGCTGTTGCAGTCCGACAATAGCGGGTGACATTAGGGCATTCATTCTGTGCTTTGTTATGGCCCTCCTGGTCGGGTTCGACAGGAGGTTTCCTCGTTGGTTCGATAGCAAGTTTCTGTCGTCTTCACGACTTCAGTTTACCTAATGTCATTGCCCAGAACATGCACGATAAGAACTTCCATCTGATATCACGTTGTAGTGGCAGTGAAAAATGCCAAATGCTGCCAAGCAGATCAGTTAAGAATATAAAGGTTTATTATGGCAACTTGTGCACGAAAAAGTAAGCAACACTTGTACCCACACACCACGGGGGAAGGGGGCGGGGAGTACAAGTACGCCAACACCAAAGGTAAAAATATTTGGCTTGACTCGCAACAGGAAGGTCCAGCCCTCGTCATGGACCCAGCAACGCCCACAAGGCAAGGAAAAGCGTCTGTGACAACTCCGCACCCGACCTCACCTTCACTAAGAACATAGAATCAATAGGACGGCTAAATACACAGCAAGACCTAGGGATTGACCACTACATAATCGAAATCCAGCTCAATGGAGGCTTCGCCAAACACAGTGGTAAACAGTTCAAATCAGCTGATTGGGTGAAATTCAGCAAAATGAGGGAAGAGAGGAACCTAGAAACCATTGCAGACATTGGTCAGTGGACTGCAAACCTAAAGGAGGACATTTCGTAATCAACGCAGGTGATCCCTTAAGATGCTCAGCTAGAAGCGATAGACAGCATGCTTTCGCACATGTGGGAGTCCAAACAAGGGCTGCACGAACAATGGAAAATGCAGAAACATAACAAGTTAATGAAGAACATAGCCTAGTTAAACAAAGAAATAGAACAATACCCACAACAACTTTAAGGACGACAATGGGAGGAAACATGTGCGGAGATGGATGAGTAACTGAACACGAGCAAGATGGGGAGGTTTCTCAAATATCTCCTTAACAGAGAGGAAGCAAAAACGGTGCACAGGCAAAACTTACACAAGATCCTATACGCATATAAAGGTACAGAGCAAGAATTCTTGAAAGAGGTCGAACTCAAAAACATATCACAGGCATCGCCGTGTATCCATTCAGAATACGAGGGAGAACAGAACTCCGCCCCCGAATGAAGAGCTTAGCGAAGCAGAAATAACAGCAGTCCTGCACAAACTCAACACAAAATCGGCACCAGGCCCAGATGCCATTACAAACAAGACACTCAGAAACCTGGACGACGCGTCCATCGGCAAACTGACAGAATATATTAATGAGTGCTGGAAACAAGGAAAGATACCGCAGCAGTGGAAGATGGCACAAGTCGTCCTAATACCAAAGCCAGGCAAACAACTACAACTTGGGAATCTAAGACCCATATCGTTAACTACCTGCGTGGGCAAACTGAGGGAGGATGGCATCCTCGCCAGACTTACCAACTACATAGAAGACAATGACTTACTCCCAAACACATAATAGGATTCCGAAGAAACTTGTCTACAAAAGACGCCATGCTTCAACTGAAACATAGAGTAATAGACGAACCAGGGAGATCGACTCGGGCCATCCTTGGGCTAGATCTCAAGAAAGCATTCGAAAATGTCGCACACCAAGCCATACTCAACGAAATCAGCAACCCTGGCTTGCGCGACAGGACGTACAACTACATTCCAAATTTCTTAACGGACAGAGAGGCAAAAATCACAGTAGGAGACCTCACATCCGAGAAAGTGCCCATCGGCAGTGCAGGCACACCGCAGGGATCGGTGATATCGCCCATGCTCTTTAACCGTGCTCTGATTGGTATTTCTAGCCAATTACAAAGAATCGAAGGACTTAACCGCACAATCTATGCAGACATCACGGTATCGATAAACAATGGCAGTGATGGATTGATTGAGCAGTGACTACAAAAAGCAGTCGATACCATTGAGAAATATTTAGAAGGCACCGGTCTAACATGCTCGGCCGAAAATCTGAGCTGTTGCTATACAGATCAAAGCGAAAGGGGAGACCTGCCAAGAACCACAACACATAAACCTACACAAAAATACAACTCAAGACCCAAGACGGACAGCCCATACCCAAAGTCGACAAGATAAGGGTGTTGGGAATGATAATAGAAGCCAAGGGCACCAATGGAGAAACTATTCGCAAGCTCGAAACGAAAGCATAGCCAGGAATTAGGGACATTTCGTACAGTTTCCTTTTTTCGCCACCTTAAAGAATTCGAAATTCCTGCTATGACGTATGCTATGATGCATAAATAAAGAAAGCACAATAAAAAGAAACACACCCTGACGCTGTCGCTTCACCTCAGTAATTAGAAACGAGCGCGCTTGTGTATCACCGTTATCTCGAAGACTGACAGCTACTTGCTCTACTGACAATGAGTCGACGGTTTTGCTAGACACCTGGCCAGACAGCTCGTAGGCATTCCGGAGAGATGTCTGGCCGAGATAACGGCTCCCGCAAAGCTTCCGTTGAATATATATATTTTAGCGGAATATATTGAGCGGACTTTTTATTTGTGCACCACTGTGGCGACGGTCTTGTGTATACGTCAGAGTTATGTTCCATGGTTTGCTATAGAACTGGCGCGATCCACTTTTTCGATACGATCCACTATCTTTGATGGCGAACACTCAAATACATGTAAAATGCAGGAACGCTTTTATGAGACAACCGCTGAACCGATATGAATGAAATGTGTTGCACTTAAGCGAGAAAGTTAAATTGCAGAGACTGCAGCAAATATAGCTTTTGTTTAGATAGTGTAATGTTTTGCAAGAATTCCAGGATGTTTGTAAATTTGGAAAAAAAAATAGAAGCATGAAGTTTACAAATCCGCAACTCAGCCATTAAAACAAATATGGCATTTCTATGAACTGCACCCGTTGGAGCATCAAAAACGAACACTTTTTTGCTATAACTTAAAACTTCCGTGAATTCGTTATAATGTTTGGAAGGTTTTTGCAAATGCAACATTCACAACTTAGTGGTATATTTAAGGATGGTGTATGATACATGATTGCTGCCCGCTTTAGAAGTATTATTAGGTGCAGTTTACAGAATTCCAATATAGTTTTTATAGCTGCTGAGGTACATAGTTCTATACGTCAAGTTTTCTTTTCCGAAATTTTGCAATTCTTTCAAATTTTACGTAAGAAAAAGCAGGCAGGCCAAAATAAAATATCCCATTCTGACACTACAATTTAACTTTTTTTTTCTAAATTCAACATAACTCATCAGATTTGGTGAAGCGGTTGCTTTGAGAAACTATTGCCGATTTCACACTTATTTCGATAGGAGCCCCCAAGCTCAACGTTCCCCTTAAGTTCGACTTTGAATAATAAACTTGTTGGTAAGCTATGTTTGTAAGCGTGCGATCGTGGCCGAATGAGCTAGAGCACCGGCGTACTGAGCTCAACGGGAGAAGATATGTTTGTAAAGCGGCTTGGAAAGGAAGAGGAGAAAAGAAAGGGAGAAGGCAGGGATGTTATTCAGAAGCGTGTCTGATTGGCTAAAAATTACTAAATGCTGTGGTCGTCATACCACCTTACGTTCCATCAGCATAATTTCTATTTCACTCCGCTATTAGTGTCCTTTCATCAATCAATAGAGATTAGAACACCGTCATCGTGGCATTGTAATGGCGTCGCAATTACTTATCGCCATCACTTCAG
Organism: Dermacentor silvarum; assembly: GCF_013339745.2. NCBI lineage: Eukaryota > Metazoa > Arthropoda > Arachnida > Ixodida > Ixodidae > Dermacentor > Dermacentor silvarum. The sequence continues at coordinate 153,815,721 of NC_051161.1, forward strand.
CATCATCCCATCGTCGTCATGCCGTCGTCCTCATATGCCTTCGTCATTCTATCGACGTCATTCCTTCTTCGTAATTCCATCGTCGTCACTGCATGCACCGTCGGCCTACGGTCCTTGTTCTACCATCGTGAGTTAACATTGGCGAGCGATGGTCATAACAAAGCGGGTCAATAAGGAAGACAGTGTATGGCCGCATATAGCCGAATCACTTCAAACATCAGGAGAAACACTACGGATTCTAAATAAAGTTGTCTTATAGCTAACACGGTGTGTCGCTTCTTGTTCGCTACATTGTGTGAATGTTAATCGCATTAACTTCGATAGTCATCTTAACATGGGTTCTGCCGGAATTCTTTCGTCTTCGCAAAAATACGAAACTCTGGTCCACATTGTTCCCAGCTCATTAATGCCTGGAATTCCTAGACGTGATCGTGCTCAGGCGTGTGACGGACGACCGAAAGTTTGATGGAGGTAGCGGTGTGATTTCGACAGCGGCACCGCCTATCAGCAAGAGGATGCGCATTGGGATGGGTGGGAATAGCGGCGAAAGGCACACTTCAAAAGTTGCTAGACATCACAGATTCGAATCAACCTGACAAAGAGTTAGAAATATATATGCATTGCAATCGCGTTAAGGAAATTGGAAACAATTGAATAGGTCCCAGGTATCCAAGCTATCCTTAACGGGAGTCAATGAGATGAGTTTCCGTACGGCTCGTTACATTTTTCTAGAGCGGAAGACGTGCCTAGAGGCAGAGGAGGCTGCAATATTTTGTTGCTGCACAAAAATATGTAGATTTTCGGCGTGATAATTTTAATGGAAAACAAAAATTAAGTAAGTTTCTATGAAGTTCTTAGAGTACTTAGATAAAATTGTAGCATATAAATTCTGCAAAGTTGATATACTATTTTTTGTGTGTTAAGGCATAGGCCGGCTCAGTACTGGTTTCCACTCTTTTTCTTCGTTCAATTTTCAACTGAGTTCAATATTCTACCGTAATTTATTGCACAATTAGCCCAACTAAATAAACTCAGACTTTCAAGTGGCGATTGATCTTAGATAAATGCTCTAAGGTAAGTGCGTTAAGGTGCGTTGTCTGCGAATTTACCCACATAAACAGGCAGGTCATATTTAATCTGACGGAGAAAAAAAACAAAAAAGCCTACGTTGTAGATACCCTGTACTGAAACACAAGTAGACAGAGTCCAAATTTTCATATATATCGAAACAAGGATGCCTAAATTGCCGATTGAAAAACTGACATCATTGTAATGAAGCCGAATAACGCAATAAAAATTGCATGTTCCTCGTGAAAATATGATGAGGGTTAGCCTTGCAGTTCCCCAATTTCTGTTTATTGAAAACAAGCTTCTAGTGGCCGTGTATTATGGTATTCCTGAAAGCCAGTAGCCAGCGTACTTAAATTTACATTCGCGCTAAAATTATTATGCTCGAGTTCCATCACTGTAGGTACACTCGAATGACTATATGAGATTGAAAAGTGAGATAAAATGGCTGTCCGTGGCGTGTACGAGAGTGTTCACCTATGCCTTCGCTATTGTCACGTAGTAGTGACGGTAGAGAAAACAGTCGCAAAACTGTGTATGACGAAACTGGTTGTTTATTGGGCGAACCTGTGCCAACAAAAGCAAGCTACACTCAAAGCACAACGATAGCGGCGAACACAGTCGGCGATCATCGAAAATCTGATCAGCGGCAAAACGCGTCGACTTTTATGCCTGAGTCATCGAAGGTTCCAGAATAATCCCTGGTACGCGCGTGTCTTCCAGAAAGTTCTAGACAATTCGCGTCGCTCATACAATGAGATAACATAAGCGTCGGTGAAAACAGGCAACGGAAAGAAGCATCGATAACGTTCTAGAAACTTCCGATACAGGCGCGTCCTGCGCCGAGCGATAACGTTTAACATTTGTTAGCCGGTGAAGAGCTGTCAGCGGTGAAAGATAAACATGTATACGTGTCACTATAATATGTTGCCACACACTTTAAAGCACGAGCACGGTGATCAACCGATGGGCTTCTCTATACCTTCATCCCTAAATGTATGCAGGAGTTCTGCCACTCCCGGTGGTTGTTGCCAGCCTGATCCCTCCCTATTTTCCTAACTGTCCATTGTATGGTTTGTTTTCATACCAAATATTCACATAATAATCTGTGCGTGTCCAGCTAGTAATGAAATGTTTATTTCTCGGACAGTTAAATTATCAAGTAACCAGCAAAAAGGGATGTAAGGCAAAAACCTGCTTTGATGCATCATGAAGACCGCCCGGCTGCCGTTGATTACGTGACGGTATCTTCACAATAACAGAGAACTGGAGCTAGCTTCGTATAGGCAAAATGGCTATTGGGTCGAACAGAACCGGGCCGGTCAACGTATGGTACTTTCGGGCTCGGGCCAGGCCCGGACCTGAAAAACCGGCCCGTGCAGTGCACTATTTCAGACAGTGTGATGAGCAGATTCCCATATAATTATGAAATATTGAGTAGAACAGCTTAAGACGTAACCTGCTTTCCTGTTCAAGCAAAAGAATCCAGTCAAGTTCTTTTTTCCTCTTACACTTAGAAAGCGGTTGTATATCCCCAGGGCGAACAGTGTCGCGACGGATTGGACTTTTTCTAGTGCATTAATGTGCAAAAAAATTTAATTCTTATACTTTACGTGCCAAAACCACGATCTGATTATGAGGCACGCCGTAGTGGTGGACTCCGGAATAATTTAGATCACCTGGTGTTCTTTACGTTCACCCAATGCTGCATTGATATGCACATGACAAACCAGATCCCACACAAGGCATGCCTGCACCAATATTGGTAAAACTTGTTTTTTTACGCTGTTCTTTTACGTTAATATTTACGTGTTTTACACTTTGTTGCAAGAACTGAAGGACACGCCCGGCCTTTCTAAATAGGGTATTACCATGTTATGACCAAGAGCCATCCTCTGACAGCATAAAACCTAAATATTCCACTGATGAATTATTTGTTAACTTTTTTGGCAACTTAACAACTACTTATATCTGATATTGGTATATTTTTCTAGTGAAGCTAATGTGTACATAATTATTTATGTTTAGGGACATGCTATTAGGGACACACCAATTTTATACGCTCTTCAAGTCGGCCGCCAATAAAAACAATGCCTCTTTAGATGCCCTTGATTATTAATATTATTTGGTTTGTACAGATATTACACAAGGACACGAAGGAAATAGGGAGAGAGTAAGCTGACAACTGCCACCGAGAGGGTCACAACACCTGCCTGTGTGCAACAACGCTGTGTGCAAGGGCATCTGAAAGATGCCCTTGCACACAGTACACAATCATCCAGAAAAATTGTATCCCGGTTCAATAACATCCCACACATTGTTAATAAAACCAAAACAAGAAATTCGGCAGAGACATTTAAAACTGATTACGTGTGGGTAAGCGAAAGCGATATAGTCCCTTTGGTGAAATGTTTTGTTCCGCACGTTCCGTGTCCGTGCAAGTTTTCTCCTGCGTTCTAACGGCGCCTCGGTGAGGCCAAATGAAAACGGGCCAAGCGTTTGAACCCACTCGCTTGTCCACGAGTTCATATCTCGAAGAAGCGCTCCGCGGCATACAATCGGACATTAATACATTTTATTCCATTTAGTCATTTTATACGCTCATGACGAGGCACCACCCCCTACCCACTGGCTGCGCCGTCATGTGCCTAACGACGCACGCACTAGGCCACACGTTTAGTCAGCCAGATGGCTTCGACGTGACGTGCGCAATGACGCACGCTCTAGGCGCACCTTTAGTGATCACAACCGTGGAGTCGCTGTGGCGTCGGGGAGCGCGCTCGGCTCGCGTACCGGAGGGTGGTGGTGAAAATATTTATTGCCAAATGATTGAAGGGGAAAAAGCCCCCTTACATGGCACGAGGCAGCCCTTAGGGGGTCGCCTTTATAGAGCAAAGGAGAGTCCTTGGAGGGCTACCCGCTTCAGGGCTGCGGCGATAATCACTCGCTGGTCTGTAGCAGTGGAGCTGGCCAGGAGCGTCTCCCAGTATGACTCCGCCGTGGTCTGGGATGGAGGGTGCGGAAAGGTAGGGCATGTGAGGAGGACATCAAGAAAGTATCCTGGTTTCCCGCAGAGCTTACATGAGGACAAGAACTGATCGGGGTATCGGGCATGAAGGAGATTAGGGTAGGGAGCAGGACGGGTCTGGAGTCGGCGCCAGTGGGAAGCTTAAGTTAGGGTTAGGGAGGGAGCCGGCGGTGCGTAAAGACGCCGGGTATCTCGGTAATGGGTAAGGATGTCTCTGAAGGTAAGCACATGCTCCATGGCTGGCGGAGAGGGTCCGACTCCGGCTCGGAGAGTAAGACCTCGGGTGAGGGAGTGGGCCTCCTCGTTAACAGGGAGGCCTGCGTGTGTGGGGGTCCAGATAAGGGTTACGGGGCGGGTGGGGTACCAGAAGCGTAGAAACCGGGCCTTGGTGCCAAATACCAGGTCTTTGGCGAAATTTGATAGGGCGGATTTTGAGTCGGAAAGAATTTTAGTGGCAGAGGTGGAGATGAGAGCGAGTACAATGGCTGCCTCCTCTGCAGTTTCGGATAAGTCTGTGAGGATGAGCGAGATGCGTGTAATCGGGCCTGATTGTTAGCGATGACGAGGGCCATGCGGAGCCCGACGAATACGCTGCCACGTCCACGTGGGCTACCTCAGAACTGTCGCCGTACTACTTCTGGAGGGCTTCGGCGCGGACTGCCCTGCGTTTCCCGTCATGCTCGGGGTGCATATTCTTCAGGATGGGAGGAATGACAAGATTGGAATATAGGTCTGGAGGTAGAGAGACCGCCTCAGTAGGATGGGTGATCGGGGCAATGCCTAGCTGACAGACGAGAGCGCGGCCCGCCGCTGTACACTAAAAGCGAGTCAGCTGTGCTGTTAGGGTTGCTTCTGCCAGCTCCTCAAACGTATGTGCGTACCTAGGTTGAGGAGCCGGGCAGTGGAGGTGATGGGGGGTAGGCGGAGGGCGACCTTCGTGCAGCTGCTGAGGAGCGCGTTGATGCAGTCCTGCTCCGTCTTCTTTAGGGGGCAGTATGGAAATGGGTACGCCGTGCGGCTCGTGATGTAGGCTTGGGTAAGGCAGAGAGTGCTCCGCTCTCGTAAACCCGCTCGTCGATGTTCCACGCGCCGAATGAGACGGGTGGCTTGTTGGATTTGGTCTGGTGAGCTTGGATGGTGTCGCCGTGCGCACCTGGGAGTAAAGGACGAGTCCCAGGATGCGAATCTTAGAGACTAGAGAAATGGGATGGTTCCCTGTGGGTGCGGTAGAGGAAAAGTTCTGATTTTAAAGGGGAGCAGGCTTGGCCGTGCACGCGAACGCACGAGTCGATGATTTTGAGGGCCGACTGTAGGCTGTGCTCCATGTCGGCATCACTGCCTCGGTTGACCCAGACAGTAATATCGTCGGCATAGAAGCTGAAATGTATGTTGGAGACTTGGGAGAGTTGTTTGGAGAGTTGGAGAAGGGTTATGTTGAAGAGGATAGGAGACAGCACAGCACCCTGAGGCGTCTCCCGCGCTCCCAGTGAGACACGGGAAAGCCGGTGGTCCCCCAGGGTGCGTGTGGCTGCATGTTGGGAAAGGAAGTCGCGGATGTAACTGTACATCCGCTGGCCTACGCCTAGGGCGTGGAGACCTTCTAGGGCGGATGCGTGGGGAATGTCGAAAGCGTTTGTCAGGTCGACAGCGAGGATAGCGTTGGTGTCACCTGCGGGGGAGTCGAGGATGTTGTGTTTGAGTTGTAAATAGACGTCCTGGGTATACAAGCCCGGGCAGAAACCAAACATGCACGAATGAAAGAGGTGGTTGTTCTCTAGATGCCGCCTCAGTCTGGTCTGGAGAACGTGCTCCATAAACTTGCCCACGCAGGATGTAAGGGAGATGGGATGGAGATTAGCGGGGAGAAGTGGTTTGCCTGATTTGGGAATTAAAACTACCTTAGCGTTCTTTCCTTGAGGTGGGAGGGTGCCGCGCAGCCAGCAGTCATTGAATTAATCGGTTCGGGCTGTGATGGAGGGGGAATCGAGGTTGCGTAACACCTTGTTGTGCACTCCGTCGGGACCGGGAGCTGAGTACGTATTGAGGCGCTGAAGTTCTGCTCTGCCCGCGCCGATATTGGTGTGGTCGAGGAGATAGTGGGAGTTGCGGCCCTCTTCTTGGCCGGCAGTTCGCGAGTAGGGGGAGAGAGCGGTAGGGGAGGGAGGGAGGGAGGTTGGTAGGGAGAGGGGTGGTAGGGAAGGACATAATGGGACATGCAACATTTCCTTATAGAGGGGGTTGGCGGAGTCCTGGGAGACTACGCATGCCCATCTCAGCTCACTGGTGTGGCGGCCGGGTTCCTGTGCAGGTGGTCTCCGGGGGACCGGAATTGGGGGGTGCCTGAGTCCGTTCCAGGAGTGGGATCGGGCCATGGGCTTGGTATGGTTGGAGGGATGTTTCAGTGTGGCAGGCTGCAGCACCGGGAGGGACTCCAGGGTGAGCTGCAGGGCCTGGGGCTTGCGAGTAATGGAGCGGCTGCGATGTTGGGGTGATGCTTGATTGTTGGGAGCCTGGTTGGCGGTTGCCTCGGTGGCTCGCTCAGCATCCCAGTACCTCTTCTTTACGAGGTATGGGGAGGGGTAGCGTGCCTTGCCGGCTCTGTCCACCGTCAGGTGTGCTTTGCTGCAGATCTTGCAGAGCGGCGTGCTGGCGTGGTCCTCGGGGGCGGGGGGGAAGAGGGGCTAACTTGGCCACAGCCAGGGCAGCGGCGTTGCTTTGGAGCCGGACACACATCCGCGCGGTGGCCGAGTGCGCCACTGTTAAGGCAGTGCTCGATATTCGTTTTGAAGAGGTAGCACCTATAGAGTACGGAGGAGTAGTAGACGTGCTTGGGGCACCCAGTTTTGTTCGAAAAGGATGATGATGATGGACTCTGTCGAGCCCATGCGTCTAAAGTCGAGAATTGGAGTGTTCCGCTCGTGATTGAGACGATCCTGAATGTCTTCGTAAGAGTGGGCGAGGCGGACCCCGTGGACCAAACCGCGGGCGCAGTTTTCCGGTGCCGCTTGGTAGGAGTAGGTGGCGTAGGCAGTGTATTTGATGAGTACGGGCTTGATGGCGAGATAGTGGAGTCGGCGTTGCCGGTCGGGAGTGTTGATGAGGACGACGTGCTCGAGGGTGTTGATGATTACGGTGCCTGGGTTGGCCTCTTGGTGTTTGAGGCGGGCTGATTGCAGAATGGCATCGCGAAGCGCAACGCTTTTCACGGTCCGAAGGTTGAGGCCGCCACGGGGACGGAGGATGATTTTACGATCGTCGATGGGTAGCTTGGGGTGGCGTAGGGCAGAGAGTTGGGGCCGCCGGGGCCGGTGCCCCGCCAGAGCTTGAGGTGAAGATGGCTGCTTACATTTCTCGGCAGCGGCGGAATTCGGAGTAGTGGTGGGGCGGGAGTTACGAGTCGAGCTTCTCTTGTCGTGCGCTGATTACCAGCCGTTGTTAAGAGGTTAGTTCTGAGGGTGATATTTAGTTCCGAGGGGGAAAAGTTGGTATCGGCAGATTCCAGGTGAGAAGCGGAGGCTGATGATACTAAATTCGGATGGCTAGGATGATTTGATCCGGTCGTTGGGGACTAAGTTTGCGGAGTGTATGTAAAGCACGTCCGCTCTGCACAAGAGATGGAGCGGGTCTCCTCCGCTCCCCGGAGGCCCGGTTTTGATTCCCATCCAGATAAAAATTTACCTATTTTTCTTTTCAAGTGGATTAATTCACATTGTTTACATGAACCTCCCTGCTAAATTTGTCGTGAATTCGAGCATTTTTTACACGTTTTTACTCTTTGCCGTCGGCCATTTTTGGTAGCGTCATTCGGTAATGCCGCTGACGACAACGTCGGATTTTCGCGTAATGGGGCATGTAATGCTTTCGCATTAAAGAAATAGAAAGGAATCGGCCCTAACACGAACCCTTGCGGCACACCAGACGTACCAGCAACATCATCTAAGCAACTCCCATTCAAAACAGCTCTTTGACGTACTTCCCAAAATGGAGTTAGAGCCTGTGTATTCATAAAAGTATTTACGTGTCCATAGTACCGCTAATCTTACCTGGTCAACCTACTACCGTTAATCTCACCTGGTGTATCGACATTAGTAACAATGCGGATCGAACGTTCGGTTATTTGCTCCGGTACACTTATAATGCCACCATCCTCTCTCAAGTTACGCAGGCGTCACGTGCTCGTGACGCCTGCGGCAGAAAGGATGTTCTACATCCGCCCTATGGTTTGTGAGTGGTGGCGCTGGCTAACACTCCCAGGGTCAGTTCTAGTTGTAAGACATAAATACCCCAGAAAGTGGTTGGGAAAACAGCTCCGCGGTAGCTCAATGGTGAGAGCATCGCACGCGTAATGCGAAGACGTGGGTTCGTTCCCCACCTCCGGACAGTTGTTTTTTTTTTCATCCATTTTCATTTCCATTAATTTACAATTTCTTTAGTTCAATTTGTAAGTACAAGTTATTTCGCCTATGTTGTCCTTGGTGTCATTGTTTGTTGGCTTCTTATGATACATGAAAAACACTAATAGGAACAAAGTTTGAGTATGCATTAAATGTGTGACATTCCATTATATTTATTACCTCAATAGAACTCAAAATTGCTCCACTAATTTTATATGTTCAACTTATGATCGAATATCTACTCTATCCTCAAATAAAACTAAACTTGAATTTGTAACCCTTAAACTGATACAGTCGAACCAGATATATCGAATCTGAAGGGGACCACAACAAAGTTCGTTATATGGGTAATTCGATATGTAATATCATAGGCTTTCAGGTAAACGGTGGCTTAAGGTGCATTCGCACGACCGGACGGAGGAGGAATTTTCGCAGCGGATGGCGTATCACGTGACGCGTGCGTCATCAAAACGTGCCGCCCTCGCCCTGTCCGGCCTCCTCCGCAAGCGATCCGGATTGAAAATGCCCCCCGTGCGTCCGTTTGGCGGTCGTCTGACCTCAATTTAGCGTAGTCAGCGTCAAATCTGCCAACCTTCGACGGATTGGCGTGGCTACGATGGCGTGTTGTCGGCTTGAAGCCATGTGTGTTTTTGTTCTGCAGCAGTGACCGCACGTGCTTTTGTTGTGGTGCAGAGGGAAAGGCGAGTCGTGGTTGCGCGCGCATTTTTATTTACTCAGACCGCGCAGCCTGCGTGACTATAACAAGAGAGAGGTGCACAAGAAAGCGCGAAGTGACGAGCCAACCGTCACTTTTTTGGCTCTTGTTGAGGGATTCATAGGTCTATGGAATATAGACCTCGCCGATTATGCAAACGCGCAGGTGCTAAAACCGTTGGACTCGAGAGTAAGCTCACGGATTCCGCAAACGGCGCTCCGGCTGTGGGAATGCGACCTAACTCGGCTGCGTCGGATTCAAGTGGTCACGTGACTGCTTGGCCCACGGAGCAGGCGGGATTTTTCCTTCGCGTGTGTATCCACCTTTACCGATTAGTGCCTCCGAGAGCCATTTACTGCACGAAACTCGGGGAAAAAAGCAAGCACACTTTATTTACCCGAAAAAAAAATTTCTGGATCACTTTCAACTTCACTTCAAAGTCCAAGCTGATTCTTTTCTTTACACTTGTAGCAGCCATAGCTTGCGGAAAATAAACTCGTGAATAGGCACTCAACCCACACGACACCTCGAAAATCGGAGGGAAGGAATGCTGACGTCCGAGGTAGCATGCGGGCTAGCCGAACAGCTCGACGGGACTCAACTGACTGCACAATCTGTTCTCCACCTCCAGGTGCCAGAATACCTCAAAGCGCACTAAGAAGTGCACTATGAGGTCTTCTGCATGGCGCCGCGTTCGATATATGGAATCTGCTGGTGAACGGACGTTCTATATACGCGTGCACCGCCCGATACATTTGCATGGAATTTTCAGGTGGATTTTACAGCTATTCGATATACAGAATAATTTGTTATCAGTTGGTTCGGCATATCCAGGTAAGACTGTATCCCCGTCACCACTTATATCGCATCGTATTGATCAGCTGTACAAAATACGTATTAGATTTAGTCCCATTAACTTGCATAAGCTCTATCTGGCCTCGCACGGCCCTTCAATGGTATCGCCTCCCCAAAGAAATCCTAAAGAGTACTAATAAACGGAAGTTTCATGCAACATCGACTAGCGTTCGTTGTGTAATCTGAATTTGTTAATTACTTACTTTGTTCGTTTTAAATTCTTTGTAAGATCAGGTAATATGGTATAATTGTAAAGCTGCCTTCATGGTGCGCACTGAAGTTTTTTTCCACGTACCACCAGCTAAAATTATACGATTAGAAAGTTATTTTTAATAATTAGATTATTTGTTTAGCCTGCTCAACCCACTTCCTTATGTAATGCCTTCGAGCGCTGACGGCGCAAATAAATAAATTATTAAACTTGACATTAACAGCATGTCTTGACACTAACAGTCAAATTGATGTAATATTTCTAGATTATAGTAAAGCATTCCGACACTGTTCCCCAAACTAATTATAAAGCTCAAATTAATTGGCATACCAGATTTGTTTATTTCCTGGATTTTAGCATATCTGAATAACCGTAATCAATACGTTCAGGTGCGAGAACAACAATCTGGCTGCCTTCTGGTAACTCCTCGCGTTCTGCAGGGGAGCGTACTCGGCCCCCTACCTTTTCTGCTCTACATCAATGATATTGCCAATGTGGTTAACACCCTAGTACAAATTCGTCTATGTGCTGACGATTGTGTTTTGTTTAGAGAAGTTACCTGCCTTAGTGACCAATCTGACCTTAACTCTAACTTAGGCAATGTGGTAAATCGGTGTGACCAATGGGAATGCTTCTTAATGCAGCTAAATGTGTCTATCTCCCCATAACGCGCAAAAAAGCCCCCCTAGACTACACTTACAATTTGGCTGCAGCACCTTTACAAAAAGTAGCCTGCTACAAATACTTAGGTCTAACAATAACCAGGAACTTATCGTGGAACTTACACATAAATAGTATCTGCTCTGCTGCTTTTCGAAAACTATGTTTTCTACTCCACAAACTAAAAACTTCCCCGCCTAGTGGTAAAGTACTCTCTCACTTTTCCCTAATTAGGCCAAAACTGCAGTACGCTTCTATAGTTTGGGACCCTCACACAAAAATTGACATTAAGAACCTTGAAAGAATTCAAAGAAAAGCAGTCCGATTTATTTACAATAAATTTAGGACTACTGATGGCGTTACTGCATTACTAACCATAAACGGCACTGAACTATTACAAATTCGAAGAAAGAAAAGTAGACTACAGTTTCCATCAGACTTGATTAATCATAGGCTATCCTTAGACACCGCAACATACGTATCCCCCTTGATAAGCAGCCCCACTCGACACCACTACTCTCATTCGCTAACACCAGTTTTCGCAAGGACTGACCCTTTTCGGTACTCTTTTTTCCCACAAACAATAGCTGACTGGAATAACCTAACTGAAGCATTCCCCCCGCGCCCGTGATCTGTATACCATTTGTGTAATTAGTGGTGTTATTTCGTGTTAGAGTTTTATTATGACCAAGTTGATTAAGTTTGCTTAATCGTCTACCTTATGACGACACACATATTGTCCAAAGCTTGTTACAAACTTGTTTCATCCTGTTCCTTTGTGCAAATAATCTTGTGTATCCTGCTCCCCCTGCTTGGACTTCTTGTCCGCAGTATTTTTTTAATAAATAAAATAAATAAATAAACTGTAAAAAATATTTCTTGGGTGAGGGGTGGTCAGCTCCGGCAATGTTTCATCATTATCATCATCATCATCCGACTATCTTTATGTCCATGGCAGGACGAAAGCCTCTCCAGCGATCTGCAATGACCCCTTTGCGTCGATGTATAAAATATACGCATTATTTAAAGCTACATAGTTTAACGTTACATAGCTACACTCAGTTTTACCTTCTGAAAAAAGCTAATCAGTTGTTGCTCTTAGCCGCTTATTTTGTCAGTGCATGAAAGTTTCTCGTCTTCTTTGCTCAAATGACAACCTAATCAAATAAAATTATGGGGTTTTACGCGCCAAAACCGCGATTTGATTATGAGGCACGCCGTAGTGGGGGACTCTGGAAATTTGGACCACCTGGGGTTCTTTAATGTGCACCTAAATCTAAGCACACGGGTGTTTTCGCATTTCGCCCCCATCGAAAATGCAACCGCCTTGGCCGGAATACGAAACAACCTAATCAACGAGGTCTTCAAACTTATATCGCTTTGTTAAATAAGTTGCTATGTGTTTTTGGACTCACGCGCTAAAATAGAAAAAAAAACGTACATTGTTTTATAAATGCAGTGGATGAAATTGCTGCGAAAGACAAAGCCGTGTAATACATTTGAGCTCTTCATTACATGCCTCTAGCCAGCAAGTTTATGCAAACAAACATTGTGTATTATTGCATTCTGAAATTCGTAAGGCATTTCTCCTATGTGGAGAAGCCAGTTTACCTTTTAAATGATTACCAATTCGACTTAGTGATGTTTTGACCACGTATTTGATAGAGAGAAATATGCATGACCAATAGGAACATATGTTGGAGGACAAAATTCTTATAAAATTTTGCTAAATAAACTGTGTTTACCATCTGAACCGCATATTTCTGCCCTGGAAAAGATAGGAAATTGAAATGAATCACCTGCATCAACGTTTGCATTGCGAGTATTATGAAGCACAGTTTCAGTTTTCTTTCTTGGAATTTATGATACATGACAGTTGATGTGATGACTTCAATTTCCCGTTTTATGTTTAGGCTACTGACACTGCAGAAACTATATTTTTTGTCATAATACGGAATACAGGCAGCAGAGTGCGGCTCATAAACACAACGAGATAATGAGGTGTAATTTGTAGATACACTTCTCGCCATGGGTAATATAGGAGCCCCTTTCTTGCAAATATGTGCCTTGGTTCAGAGCGCGTGTGCTGAAAGTGGACTGATTGTCCGCGCTTTCCGTGCAGCTACCGAAGTGACTGTGACAGCCTTTCGCTGTTTAAGGTGGCGGTCCCACTCCGGCGGCATGAGCCCCCAGTTTTCAGTACTTTTGGAGCAACCGTGGCGGCTCTTCTACTTAGGATATAAAGTTGTCGTATACAGGCTGTTTCATTTTAGCTGCACCAAATTTTTAAAGATTGCCTGTGGCAGATAGCATAATTATAATCCTTGAGCTAAACTACTCGATGAGGCGGCCATTACTTGCACGAGAAATAAAACCGCTTAATTGACTAATTAACATTATTACGCTAATTAACTTTTTAATTATTTACTTTACGGCACATCTTTCAATCTACGAAATATAGCCGCTGAGTTCGCAAAGCGTATCCACTTGAAACGAATTTTCAGGACTGTGCCAGTTTCGAGATATTAATTTTCAAATTGTCCCACGAAATACATGGGCGTTCCAGTTAACTTTGTGCTTCAATGCATAAAACAGCGTTTTCCTCAAAAAGTTAACTGGAACGCCCATACATTTCGTCGGACACTTTAAAAATTAATATATCGAAACTGGTTCCATCCTGAGAATTCGTTCCAAGTGCATACGCCTTGCGAACTCAGCGGCAATAACCCGTATATTGAAAGATGTGCCGTAAAATCATTAATTAAAAAGTTAACTAGCGTAATTATGTTAATTACTCAATTAGCCGTTTTGATTTCTCGTGGACGTAATGGCCGCCTCATCGATTAGTTTAGATCAAGGATTATAACTGTGCTATCTGCCACAGGCATTGTTTAAAAATTTGGTGCAGCTAAAATGAAACACCCTGTATACTATAACAAAGCTTAATTCTTGTAGATTCCAACTAGAGATAATGTAGAGAAATTGATTAATGTGATTTAGAAATAAATGTTCAAGAACAAGCATGAGAAACATAGTTTTTGCGAACTGTGTCTCAGTTGTAACCATATTTAGGTGACACTACCGCATGTACTGCATTGCGGCGTGCACTGTAGCTTTAGGACATATTTATCTGTTTCCTAGGTGCAGCAAAATAACTTTGAATTTGTATTTTTTGGATAATTTGCTTTTGAAAATTGCCAAATATCGCAAATTTTTGTTGTGAACAGGCCGATAACTACACGCTCAAGGAAGCTAAATTTTGGATAAATTAGAGTTCAAGGAATGTGCATTTAGGACGAAAAATTTCATTTATGTACCTTCATTAGTTTCAAACCGCAGCTTCGTAGCTTTAGTACCTTCCCGCAAAAATGGGCAAAAGTAAAACCAGAATTCTAAATATTGCTTAATTTCGGCCGCATTATTAGGAAAACTAATAAAGGTACGTGAATGAAATTTTGCGTACTAGATGGAAATTCCTTGAATTCTAAAGTTTACAAAATTTAGCTTCCTTGATCGTGTAGTTGCCGGGCTATTTTCAAGAGAAGTTTGCGATAGTTGGCAATATACAAAAGCAAATTATGCTAAAAGTAAAAATTAAAAATTATTTCGCCTCGTCTAGGAAATATATAAATATGTCCTAAAGCTACACAGCAAGCCGCAATGCAGTAAATGCGGTAGTTCCTTCTAAATATGGTCACAACTGAGACACAGTTCGTAAAAACCACGTATCTCATGCTTGTTCTTGAACATTTATTTCTAGATCACAATCATAAATTTCTTTATATAGTATATAGTTGGAATCTGCAAGAATTAGGATTTTTCATGGTATATACCACTACTTTATATCCCAAGTAGAAGAGCCGCCGCGGTTGCTCCAAAAGTACTGAAAGCGCGGGGCTCGTGCCGCCGGAGTGGGACCGCCACCTTAAAGGTTTAAGCCTTTCGATGCCAAGCGCCTGAAATATACACGAAGAACGCACTCGTCCGGAACCAGAAAGGTCGCAAGCATCATGCCAAGGGAGGGATTACCCTTCTACAGGTTAGTGACGTCCTTGAGCAAAAAAAAAAAAAAACAGAAAAACCGGGGAGTGACAAGTCATTTTTAACGACGGGCTGTCGCTCTTATCGTTATCACAAATGACGACTTGCACCAACGTACCGCGCTTCGTCGGGAAGCTGTTATGGTTAATTCTTTAGAAATGGTATTTATTTTTATTCCGCAACGTAGCTTACGTCATTGGGGCAGATTTAAAAACATAAAGGTCATGAGTCAGGCGGTGGTACCTAGGTGACATGAACGCCCGAGAAAGATGGACTTGTACAGTCATTTTCTTTTGGAGGCACTGATAACTTTGCAATCTAAAACACCATAGAACTTCGTACACGGTATTTTCCCAAGAGCTTAACAGAACGCTAATGAGTCCTAACATTTTAAACTTACAATGTTTTGCAGACACTCTCAGATGACTTCAATATATATACAATAAAGGGCTCTGTAATTTCCACCCTGACTTAACGTAGGTACGTTGCCATATTTCATGTAATAATCCCAGTCAGCCTACTAACATATACCGCATTACTAATCACATCTACCATGACTTCGGCTACATCCCAATAAGCAATTGCCTACCTCTTTTCATTGCTAAAGACTGGGTAGGCGTAAGACAGGCCAAAATTCGAATAGGAATGTGCAGTTTGGAATTAGTATGGAATCTTCAGTTATATAGAACGTATGCATTACACTCGAGTCTGTCCAGAATCGGACAGTAACATTCATTTACTCTGACTATTCATTATTCATCAGTGTTAATAAACAAAAAGCGTGCTGAGCTTCTATCGCTAGGTTTGCGTCGTGAAATCGCCTGATTTTGCACACGTTCTACAATTCTACGCCCCATTAACTTAATCTAGGCACCTCACCGGAAAAACCACTGGGATTGCCTTTTCATACATGTACAATTTTAAATTTTTTAATATTTAATAAACGTCCTTCTCGCTCTACTCTCCAATATTCCATCATCTAGAGCTCGGTGCTTGTCATCACGTATAAGCTAAGAAACCTCGGCTTCATAACGTATAGTCATCGTAAATAGCTTTTGGACGCCGGAAGCTGAAAAAATATTTATTTTGATACGCCTTAGGCACGCATCGTGGTATTCGTATTTACAGCGTATACTGGTCTAGAGTAAACAAAAGTTTTGCATAGTTTTACTGGCTGCGGGCGTAGCTGCGTTGAAAATGAACTTATTCGCAGAACCTCGGCCGCGTAAACTTTTGGCGGCGACTGTGCGTTTGAACACCTTCATTTTCTTGATTCTGCACACAATTTTTTTTAATGAATGGCCTTCCAGCCAACCTCATGCAGTGCTTACACCTGGTTAAGTTTCAGGACAGCCATCTCAGACATGATGCATTAAGTAGAATAACTGAACTATTATGTAGCACGTCATTATTATCACCAATCAGGTGTAATAAATATGTAAACAAATAAAGGATAATGACATTGCCTATGAAATTTTACTTAAATCTTAGAACTACTTCAAAGCTTTGCCTGTTCGTCTTGTTTACCTCCCTATGCTTTCTAGGAAACTGAAAGGGCGAAATTCAAGGGTGAAATTGACATGTCCTGCGGCAACATGGCAGAAAAGGGAAGGTGTGGCTTAGTGGGACCATATGAAAGGACCAGCTGCCAGTGTGCTACTCACGAACAAGGAACCACACTTTTGTATTTTATTTACAGGTAGTAGACACAATGTGATAAATGGTGTCAGTGAACGCTGGCGTAATCATGACAACACCACCGTACCAATATGGGCCATAAACAATTCTAATAGGGGAACATTTCTGCAAACACTCACGGTCCTTACTCATGTTTCTTCTATTGTTCAAACACGTTAATTTTAGGGCAGGAGAATATTCTCACAGAATTACTGAAGAATTGCACCAGTAATAATATCATGGTGATGTGACCTGATTCAGCAGTAGAGTTAGTCAAGAACAGAACGGCAGAATGTAATAACAACTTTGGTGATTGTAGCCGAAAGCAATGTCTTCTTGCACAACTTTGTGGGCCTAACTCAAAAAGGGTGTGGTCTGTGATTGGAATCGTTCTCTATTTTTACACGACAGGCTGCATTAACACGTCCCGGTGTCTTTTCGCATAATTTCCAATACTTCTCTGCGTGCGTCTTGGTAAAAGGATATGAAGACCTTTAGTATTTCTGGAATTTCGGGAAGGTATATTGGAATGGTTCAAATGCTAAGACACGTGCGCTGCATTTGAAGATAGAAGGCTTATGTTTCGAGGCACCGGTTTGTACCAAGCAAACAAGCTTGTGGAATAATTCGGACAGCCTTCGTTTGCACCGAAGATAAGGTACGCAAAAATTCTGCTTTGATTTAATGCAAATATACTAATTCAAATAGCTTCAACTGTATTCCTTTGTAAGAATACTACGTCTAGATGCAGCCTATGTTTATACTTCTGTGCCTTTTAATTGCACACACTGGACGCTATTTCTTTTTGTGGTACGTTTGAAGCTGCACAAGAGTCGCACAAACACGCCTTTCCCTTGACAAAGCTGAAGAGGCAAAAATGTTTCTTAGTAATGTCTTCATAAATATTTGCCTTAAGAAAGAAATGAACTTTCAAAACACGTTACCTGGGTTTATTGTCTAAAATACATTATACCTATAAAGTGCTAAAGAAGTTTGAAAGCACGTCTGCGTGTTCACGAAACCAACCAACTACTTTTTTTAGGAAGACATCGTTACAGCAAAGAGAAACGAAACAAGAACCGTAACTAATTGACCTGCATTTCGGAATATGCCATCTGGAGGAAAACCGCCAAAATAAGCAGCGACAAAGTGATAAAAAAGAAAGGGAGGCGCAGCTGGCTTCGAACGTGCGAACTCACGGTGGTCGCATCACTGATATTAGACAGTTTTAGTTACACGTACGTGGAGACTTCACGTACGCAACCGTGAACAGTCTACGTACCTTACGTGCACGCCATCTGAAACGCTTTTAGCTACACGTACGCGACGCACCACGTAGCTACATCTATCGGTAAATATGAACAATTCAATTCAAGATGAGTATTTCAGCGAAGCCAGTGATGTGCATTGATGCGTGCCGGTCATCGTCTCCGCATTGCCCGAAAGTGTGTTGTGCAAGCGTTATCTGCTGTCATCGTTGACATGGAATGAAATAGATGACCAGTCATCCTGTCGCCGTGTTTCCATGCAAGCCATCAGCGCGCGCTCAGCACGCTATCGTTTGTTCGTGATCTCGCGAAACCCCCGCGCGAAGCTGTCTACGTGCGCAAGAAACGCACGTAAAAATCGAATCTCACGTACATCCGTGAGACCAGAGCGCGGCCGCTACGTTCTGCGCATGCGCACTGCTTACACGTAGAAGCTCTACGTACGCAATGCCTCTACGTACGTGTAACTAAAACTGTCTATTCATCTGTGGTCGCTCAGAACGCTTGGCTATTAAAACCCCTATATATAAAAAGTAGCGTCACGCTTTGAAGAATGCCGCCGCCTCACCCTGTCCGAGGCCGACGCCGCGTCGGTATTGGCCTAATGGCATCCCGTGGACCGTCGCGCCGCCGGGCGCTGGCTGCATTTGTTTACGATCACGCTCCATCGCCATTTTCGCCTGAGAAGCGTCTACCGACTGGCGAGGAGCACAACGATAGCGGCGAACATAGTCGGCGATCGTCGAATCTGATCAGCGGCGAAAGATAACCAAGTGCACGTGTTTCAAGCCGTGTAGGCGGCGCAACGGTCGAAAAACGAGCGCGAAAGAGGGGAGAAACGAGGAGGAGGGAAGGCAGAGGAGGAGAGTGTCGCTACTTTTTATATATAGGGGCTTTATTGGCTATCGCTTAGACGTGCTGCTGCAGGCAAAAAGTGGGTTTATATATGTACCGCAACAAATTCCACGACCTTGTTATGAAAACTGCGATTTTGGAACGACTTTTTTTGCAATTTCAAGAGCTGCTGCTGCAACTAGCGGAGAGCTGAGTCATTAAAGTTGATAAATCCCCGGGAATACGTCAATCGATGCAATAGGTTCATCGCAAGTTGCTTTTTACTGGCCAAAAAAAGCCTCCAAACTTTGGGCTTTTCCATAGACTCCCATACTTCAAACTTCGCCTGCAATTTGGAACGGGTTTTCTGCCATAACTAATGCTGTCGCTTGCATGAGATGTCGGGCTAAGCGCCTAGAGCCTATTTCCATGGGATAATTTGAAAGATTACTTCTATCATTAGTTATTTGGGAAAAACGACGCTCTCCCATAGAAAACGCGCATGCTTTCAGAGACGGTCGCTAGAGGCGCTGTTCAGCGATGTCCCAAATTCCTGGATATGTTTATAAGACGATGCGATTGATCAAGAGAATCACCAACAGGCACGAGTGCATGAAAGAAGCAAGCTTCATAACAATCATCTAGGCGTTTGTCATCAGCCAGATTACGTACATGGCGACATACCACAGATGATACGCCCCAGGAAAGAAGAAACTAGACGGCCTCATTAGGAAGGTATATAGACAGGCGATCGGACTCATTCTAAGCACTAGCACGGAAAGACTCCTAGAGCTCGGCCTGCACAACACGCTATACGAGCTAATAGAAGCGCAACGTATAGCACAATACGAGCGCATCTCCAAGATCAAGGGTGGTAGACACATCCTAGACAAACTAGGCATCCGCTACCACATACAACATGGAGACAAACGGGGCATACCCAAGGAAAAAAGGGCCAAATTCACGGTACTCCCACTACCCAAGAATATGCATCCTGTACACCACGAAGGCAGGAGAAGAAGCAGGGCAAAAACATGGCGAATAACTACGGAAGAGACAAGGACGCGGTCTTTTTAGACGCTGCACGTTAAAACACAAGCGTAGCTTTGTCGTAACAGTAGTCAACCACAACAGACCACGCTGCACGAGCTTGACTATAAACACGACAAGCATCGAAACGGCGGAAGAAACGGCTATAGCGATAGCCATAGCACAAACCAACGCATATACTATATAACCAGTGACTCGCAAACGGCAGTGAGCGGCCGGATCTCACCGGAGGTGCTAAACATACTCAGAAAAGGCAAGACAACCAGGGAAGACAGATGCGTCCAAATCCTATGGATACCAGCACACACCCCCGACTCAGCGGGAGAGGACAACCCTAACGCGGCGGCACACAACGTCACTCGATGACTCACTTTCCGAGCTGCGACTAACGCAGACCCCTCGACAGGGAATGGGATGACAGAATGACCAGGTTCAACGACATCACCAACCATTACATGATGCAAAGATGCACTTATCCACCACCCCATCCATAGATCACAAGCGGTCCAGTGGCGACAACTACAAACCAAAGCATACAAGAGTCCGACACTAATGCACGCTATTTATCCAGAAATATGCACAACAAATAGATGTAAAGTGTGCGGCACCAGAACCACGCTAGAACACATGCTATGGGAATGCCAGGGACTAATACACGATAATGAGGGCTAGACTTCCACCGACAGCCTCCGCGCGCGATGGCAGGCCGCGCTGGTCAGCTCGAACCTGGAAAACCAACTCTCGGCAGTCCAGCGGGCCAAGGAAGCCGCCGGGAGACAAGAACTCTTGGTCGTAACCTTGGCGGGTGCCCCAACCCACTAACTCGCCGGACGCGAATCTTTCTGATTCGAAATAAACTTTGGCTCACTCACTCAGTCAGTCAGTCAGTCAGTCACTCAGTCAGTCAGTCAGTCACTCACTCGCTCACTCACTCACTCACTCACTCACTCATATCACAATGACAGCATCGAGAAAGGTCGTCGATCATGGAACCGCTACTGACACGTCAGATCCGTCCGATATTCGCAGATGCCTCACCGTACCTTTCAGACAGATCGCGCAAGCCTATTCACGTGGCACATTCAATGCTATGGAATCGGCAGCAATGTTCAAGAACTTTCGGGTAGATTAGCGGCCTCTTGCGCCGAGCCATAGTTTGATCGTCAATAATAATCCGCTGAAGAAGTATGACGGTCAAGAAGCAAAACCGTGTACATGTGACAAATACCACAAAAGAAACTAATAAAATTAAATTACGGGGTTTTACTTGCCAAAATCACAATCTGATTACGAGGCAGACCGTAATGGTGGACTCCAGAATAATTTTGACCACCTGGGGTTCTTTAACGTGCACCTCAATCTTAGTCGACGGGTGTTTTCGCATTTGGCCGCCATCGAAATGCGGCCGCCGTGGCAGGGATTCCTTCCCGCGACCTCGTGCTTAGCAGCCCAACACCATAGCCACTAAGCAACCACAGTGGTTCACAAAAGAAACTATACATGAAATGTTACGTAAACTGGGGGCTCGAAAGTTTAAAACATATGAATTCCATATAGCTAGACAAAACAAAGGTAAAACTCTTTGCATTGCTTGAAGCTAATCAGACACATTGTTTTATTTACATAAATGATTAGTGAATATCAATTAAATTGCCTACGAGATCGACTACTATATTCTGAGCCAAACTGTAAATGATACTATTCTGCACAATCCTAAAAGCCCACGGAGCGGTCTGCTGCTGATTTTGTGACGCACTCTTTTAACGTACTCAAAAGAACTACCGTGGTATAAGAAAACATACCGCGCAAATAGCCACTGGCATTGCATATATTAGCGACACTCTCAATCATGCATCACGTCAAGCCAAACCAATCCAAACGAGCCGCGCTCCCGTGCTTGATGGGGTACGGTCCACACGTCGACGACGCTTACCGCGATATCATAATCCCGGCCAACGCTCTTCGTTGCACGGATCCGCTCTGCATCTTGGTCCTTCTACAGTGCGTTACCAAAAAACGACTGATCACCTATACTCAGCTACCTCCCACTGCTTATCGCAATCACGAATGTTATCGGTATTGCTAGAGTGGACGCGGAGGCCATGGTTCCCCTGACAAGCCCAGCATTCCAGAGGGAGGGTACCTGAGCTTAGCGAAATGGTCAAGACCCTCTATACAAGCAACTCGACGTCTCCGTCATTGTGAAACACTTCTGCCAAAGCCTATGTGTCTTTGAAGCGGCTCTCATCTACAATGTTCGTGTGAAACTGCAATCGCCACAGGCACACTAAGCCGACAGTCGCGGAGAGTCAGCTTATTGCTGCAAGAAGCCAACGTCCGAGGACCATAAAAACGTGGTCCACTTCTGCTTCCCGTTTCCTCGTCATTGCGTCATATGCGGGAGCGAAGGCGCAACATGAGAGGCGGAGTACAGTGAGATGGGGTGAGTGGTGCCAACAGTTGGACAATTCCGATTGGCCGAGACAAGCTCATCGAGTTCCGTCGTCTGGGGACCTACGGAAATCGATTGCTTAATAAATTGAGCGCGTGTGTTGTTCGGTATTGCCCGTGTACTTTTTTTGCACTCTTAATTTTAATGTATACCATGAACCAACTCGCCCAGCAGCGAGCCTTTTTAAAGCAACTTCTTAAAAGCAGGATTCTGGTGCTCTGTGCTGAGGCGTGTAATGCGTTGAGACATGTATAAAGTGTGCTCAGGCATGTGAAGTGCATCGCACACCATAGAGTGAGGTGTGAATATGTGAATAAACCCGATTCTCATTTCTTTCAACCTTCCGAACTCATCTCCTCAGCAACAAGCAAGTCTCGGCGATAGCAGTGGACAACCGCGTGTGTTCGCTTATTAACCTTAGTGTGGCGTCCACGTTAGGCTCTCCGACGGCGTAGGCAAGCGGCTATCTGTGTGAGACCGAATCCAAGCCACGAACCCAGAACCAGGGTCTCGCTATATCAAGACATGATGTCGGAGTCAAATTACTCACATCTGTTTATCCTTCCTCAGCAGTAGAAGAAAGGCGACGCAAAGACCAGAAAAGGGCCGCATGGGACCCTTCCTTGTGATATTTTCACCGAAACGAGGAGCCTGCAAGACGAAATTGGTCCGAATAGAGCGCACTGCTCCGGCAATCACAGAAACGTGCATAAACGGGGTCAAAGGATAAGCGTCACTCAAGCAACTTTAAACCTGAAATTTCTGCTGAAAGTGTAAAGCAACCTATGCTAGGTGCTGTTACGAGTACGCAATTTCAGTATGTGTGCTAATTATTTCTATGCTTATGCAAACGAGGACCCGCGACGCTGAGGCCGTAATTTTATTGCGATAACAATTACATGGACACTCCACGCTCACTTTTGCCGTCTTCGTTGCCGTGAGCTTCCGTATAAAGTCCAACGGCGATAAAATCATCGGCGCGCGCCGTCCGCTGTGTGTGCGAGTGAGAGCGTGCGAGGGTAAGCCGGCAATCGCAGCTTAACCTCGCGCACGCGAGAGCGGAAGGCGGCCGGTAGCATGCGGTCTTCGTTCGTGCGCAAGGCGCGGGGAGGAGGCCACCGAGACGAGGGCGCTCGTTCTGCTTTCGCGCCTGCTAGCTACGATGTCCCGTATCTTCAAAGCGATCTGCGATAGGGACAAAATGCATGCGCCGAGTGCCGGTACCTTCGTATGCGCGGTGCTTGCGACGTTCGCGCTGAAGCGAGATACAGCGCGGAGGTCAATTTGCTGGCTGCCGTTGACGCGCTTTGTCACTCCGATGTTTTGAAGAGTTTCCGCGGTCATCGGGCTCATGTTTAGCTCTGCGCGCGTGACACCGTGCTTGTTTATTAAGTTAGTAAGCGAATATTTATAATATTATGCAGTCGATAACACTGCTATCCTTACATCTTATAGCTGTCAACTAATTTGCTATCTCAATCGATGCTTCGCCTTTCGGGCAAAAGTGCGACTTTTTGTGCGGTTCACGGTGGCTTACATCACACTTCCTCGTGATTCTTTGCTCAGCTAGAATGCATGGTTCGTCATATTGTAATGCGTTGGCAATTTTAAAGATTGAACACGGAATCTGGGGCCGAATTCACAAAGCTTTTCGTTCCTAAGCGCCGCTTGCTATTGGCCAGCCGCCTTCGCTAATGATATGTCGAACATCACGATTGGCTGGCACCTTCTTCTACGAACAGTTATAGCGTAAGAACGTTTTTGTGAATCCGTCCCCTGATTTTTTTCTGTGTAGGAGAAATGCATAGCCAGGAATTTGGGACATCTCGTTCAGTTTTCTTTTTCTGCCACCACGTGGCGTATCGACCTTAAAGAATTCCAAATTCCACTGTGACGTATGCCATGACGTACAACTGAAGAAAACACAATAAAAAGAAGCACACCTTAGGACTGTCGCTTCACCTCGCCACTTGGAAACGAGTGTGCTTATATATCAGTGTTATCTTGAAGACGGCCAGCTATTCTCTCTACTTACAATGAATCGACGGTTTTGCTAGACACCTGGTCAGAAAGCTCGTCCACATTCCGGAGAGATGTCTCGCCCAGATAACGGCTACCGCGAAGGTTCCGTTGAGTATTTTTTTTCTTGAGCGGACTTTTTATTTGTACACCACTGTGGCCACGGTCTTGCGTATACGTCAGGGTTCCGTTTCATGAGTTTCCTATAGAACTGGCATGATCCATTGTTTAAGGTGGCGGTCCCACTCCGGCGGCACCAGCACCTCGTTTTCAGTACTTTTGAAGCAACCGTGGCGACTCTTCTACTTAGGATGTAAAGTTGTCGTATATACCATAACAAAGCCTAATTCTTGTAGATTTTAACTATATTAAAGAAACTTGTTATAGCGATTTAGAAATTAATGTTCAATAACAAGCATGGGATACATGGTTTTTGCGAACTGTGTCTCAGTTGTGACCATATTTAGAAGAAACTACCGCATGTACTGCATTGTGGCTTGCTCTGCAGCTTTAGCACATACTTATCTATTTCCTAGACGCAGAAAAATAATGTTGAATTTTTACTTTTTGGATAAATTGCTTTTGAAAATTGCCAAATATCGCAATCTTCTGTTGTAAACAGCCCGGCAACTACACGCTCAAGGAAGCTGAATTTTGGAAAAATTAGAGATCAAGAAATTTCCATTTTGGACGCAAAATTTCATTATTATTTCAAAATTTCACCTCTATTAGTTTTAAACTGCAGCTTCGTAGCTTTAGTACCTTCCCGCAAAAATGGGCAAAAGTAGAACCATAATTACAAATATTGCTTAATTTCGGCCGCATTATTAGGAAAACTAATAGAGGTAAATGAATTACATTTTGCGTCCTAAATGGCAAGTCTTTGAACTCTACCTTATCCAAAATTTAGCTTCCTTGAGCATGTAGTTGTCGGGCTGTTTACAACAGAAGATTGTGATATTTGGCAATTTTCAAAAGCAAATTATGCTAAAAGTAAAAATTCAACATTATTTTGCTGCTTTAGGAAACAGATAAATATGTCCTAAAGCTATAGAGCAAGCCGCAATGCAGTAAATGTGGTAGTTTCTTCTAAATATGGTCACAACTGAGACACAGTTCGCAAAAACCATGTATCTCATGCTTGTTCTTGAACATTTATTTCCAAATCACATTAATCAATTTCTTTATATTATACATAGTTGGAATCTACAAGAATTAGGCTTTGTTATGGTATATACGACAATTTTATATCCTAAGTAGAAGAGCCGTCACGATTGCTCCAAAAGTACTGAAAACGGGGGGCTCGTGCCGCCGGCGTGGGACCGCACCTTAAGAGGAAGCTTTAGCTCGTGCCTTTCTTCGATGCCGGATACTCAAAGACATGTAAAACACAGCAATGATTTTATGAGAAAACCGCTGAACGAATTTGAATGAAATTTGTTGCGTTTAAGAGTGAAAGTTAAATTGCAGAGGCTGTAAGAAATGTAATTTTCGTTTAGATAGTGTAACGTTTTACAAGAATTGCAGGATGTTGGTAAACTTGGAAAAAATAGAAGCATATGAAGTTTACAAGTCAGCAACTCAGCCGTGAAAAACAAATATGGCATTTCTATAAACTGCACCCGTTGGAGCATCAAAAACGAACATTTTTTTGCTATAACTTCAAACTTACGTGAATTTGTTATAATGTTTGGAAGATTTTTGCAAATGCAACATTCACAACTTAGCGGTATATTTAAGGATGGTGTATGATAGATGATTGCTGTCCGCTTTAGATGTATTATTAGGTGCAGTTTACAGAATTCCGAAGAAGTTTTTATAGCTGCTGAGGTACATAGTTCTATACGTCAAGTTTTCTTTTCCGAAATTTTGCAATTCTTTCAAATTTTACGTAAGAAAAAGTAGACAGGCCTAAATAAAATATCCCATTCTGAAATAAATCACTACAATTTAACTTTTTTTTTCTAAATTCAACATAACTCATCAGATTTGGTGAAGCGGTTGCTTTGAGAAACTATTGCCGATTTCACATTTATTTCGATAGGAGCCCCCAAGCTCAACGTTCCCCTTAAGTTCGACTTTGAATAATAAACTTGTTGGTAAGATATGTTTGTAAGCGTGCGATCGTGGCCGAATGAGCTAGAGCACCGGCGTACTGAGCTCAACGGGAGCAGATATGTTTGTAAAGCGGCTTGGGAAGGAAGAGGAGAAAAGAAAGGGAGAAGGCAGGGATGTTATTCAGAAGCGTGTCTGATTGGCTAAAAATTACTAAATGCTGTGTGTTCGTCATACCACCTTACGTTCCATCAGCATAATTTCTATTTCACTCCGCTATTATTGTCCTTTCATCAATCAATAGAGATTAGAACACCGTCGTCGTGGCATTGTAATGGCGTCGCAATTACTTATCGCCATCACTTCAGCATCATCTCATCGTCGTCATGCCGTCGTCCTTATATGCCTTCGTCGTTCTATCGACGTCATTCCTTCTTCGCAATTCCATCGTCGTCACTGCATGCACCGTCGGCCTACGGTCCTTGTTCTACCATCGTGAGTTAACATTGGCGAGCGATGGTCATAACAAAGCGGGTCAATCAGGGAGACAGTGTATGGCCGCATATAGCCGAATCACTTCAAACATCAGGAGAAACACTACGGATTCTAAATAAAGGTGTCTTATAGCTAACACGGTGTGTCGCTTCTTGTTCGCTACATTGTGTGAATGTTAATCGCATTAACTTCGATAGTCATCTTAACATGGGTTCTGCCGGAATTCTTTCGTCTTCGCAAAACTAAGAAACTCTGGTCCACATTGTTCCCAGCTCATTAATGCCTGGAATTCCTAGAGGTGATCGTGCTCAGGCGTGTGACGGACGACCGAAAGTTTGATGGAGGTAGCGGTGTGATTTCGACAGCGGCACCGCCTAACAACAAGAGGATGCGCATTGGGATGGGTGGCAATAGCGGCGAAAGGCACACTTCAAAAGTTGCTAGACATCACAGATTTGAATCAACCTGACAAAGAGTTAGAAATATATATGCATTGCAATCGCGTTAAGGAAATTGGAAACAATTGGATAGGTCCCAGGTATCCAAGCTATCCTTAACGGGAGTCAATGAGATGAGTTTCCGTACAGCTCGTTACATTTTTCTAGAGCGGAAGACGTGCCTAGAGGCAGAGGAGGCTGCAATATTTTGTTGCTGCACAAAAATATGTAGATTTTCGGCGTGATAATTTTAATGGAAAACAAAAATTAAATAAGTTTGTATAAAGTTCTTAGAGTACTTAGATAAAAGTGTAGCATATAAATTCTGAAAAGTTGATATACTATTTTTTGTGTGTTAAGGCATAGGGCAGCTCAGTACTGGCTTCCACTCTTTTTCTTCGTCATATTTTCAAGTGAGTTGAATATTCTACCGTAATTTATTGCACAATTAGCCCAACTAAATAAGCTCAGACTTTCAAGTGTCGATTGTTCTTAGATAAATGCTTTAAGATAAGTGCGTTAAGGTGCGTTGTCTGCGAATTTACGTGCATAAACAAGCAGGTCATATTTTAACCTGACAGAAAAAAAACCTACGTTGCCTCCGTTGTACATGCACTGTACTGGTTTCCAAAGCACTGTACTGATTTCCAGTCCAAATTTGCATATAGTTCGAAACAAGGATGCCTAAATTGTCGACTGAAAAACTGACATCATTATAATGAAGCCGAATAAAGCAATAAACATGGCATGTTCCTCGTGACAATATGATGAGGGTTAGCCTTGCAGTTCACCAATTTCTGTTTATTGAAAACAAGCTTCTAGTGGCCATGTATTATGGTATTCCTGAAAGCCAGTAGCCAGCGTACTTAAATTTACATTCGCGCTAAAATTATTGGCTCGAGTTCCATCACTGTAGGTACACTCGAATGACTATATGAGATTGAAAAGTGAGATAAAATGGCTGTCCGTGGCGTGTACGGGAGTGTTCACCTATGCCTTCGCTATAATATGTTGCCGCGCACTTTAAAGCACGAGCACGGTGATCAACCGATGGGCTTCTCTATACCTTCATCCCTAAATGTATGCAGGAGTTCTGCCACTCCCGGTGGTTGTTGCCAGCCTGATCCCTCCCTATTTTCCTAACTATCCATTGTATGGTTTGTTTTCATACCAAATATTCACATAATAATCTGTGCGTGTTCGGCTAACAATGAAATGCATATTTCTTTCACAGTTAATATATAATGTAACCAGCAAGAAGGGATGCAGGGCAAAAACCTGCTGTTATGCTGCTTGAATACCGCCCGACGGCCATTGATCTTCACAATAATCGAGAACTTCACCTAGCTTCGTATAGGCAAAAGGGCTAATGGGTCGAACAAAACCGGGCCGGCCAACGCATGGTACTTTCGGGCTCGGGCCAGGCCTGGACCTGAAAATCTGGCCCGTGCGAAAATATGACCAGAGCGTCAGATAGTCTACTTCAGATAGCCTGATGAGCAGATTCCCATATTATTATGAAAGATTCAGTAAAACAGCTTAAGGCGCAACCTGCTTCCCTGTTCAAGCAAAAGGATCTTTTTTTTTTTTCCTTACACTTAGAAAGCGGTTGTACCTCCCCAGGACGAACAGGGTCGCGACGGATTGGATTTTTTCTAGTGGATTAATATGCAAAAAAAGGTAAATTCGAAAATTCGAAAATTAAAAGAGAGGGGAAGCGCTCGGCTCGGTATCACTCTGGACTCGGAAAGACAGTCGAAAGTCGCTCCACCCCAGCCGCACAGACACTGCTCGTGGGCCGCCATTCCAGTACGATTTCAAGATTCTCGTGCCACTCCTGTCGAACTCTCGAAAACGATTAATCGAACAGGCCTAATCGATTAAGTCGATTAAACGAAAGGTGGACATCGATGACGATTAATCGTTTTGCGGGATACGTTTAATCGATTAATTGATTATTCGTTTACCGATATTACCAAACCTGGTATTTTTCTTTTCAAATGAATTAATTTACTTTGTTTACAGAAACCTCCCTGATAAACTTGTCGTCAATTCGAGCATTTTGGACGCGTTTTTTACTCTTTGCCGTCGGCCATTTCTGGTACCGTCATTCGGTCACGCCGCCGACTATAACATAGGATCTTCGCGTAATGTGGCATATAATGTTTTGGCATTGAAAAAAAAAAAGAATCGGCCCCAACACAACACCAGACGCAGCAGCAACATCATAAGCAACTCCCATTCATAGCAGCTATTTGACGTACTTACCAGCACGGAGTTAGAGCCTGTATATTCATGAAAATATTTACGTCTTCATAATACTGCTAGTCTTAGCTGGTCAACCTATTACCGCTAATCTCATCTGTTATATCGACATTAGTGCAATGCGGTTCGAACGTTGGGTTATTTGCTCCGCTACATTTATAATATGCCACTATCCTCTCTCAAGTTACTACTATAGAAAACACTAATAGGAACAAAATTTGATTATGCATCCAATGTGTGAAATTCGATTATATTTATTACCTCATTAGAACTAAAAATTACTCCACTCGTTTTATATGTTCAACTTATGATCGAATAGCTACTCTAACCTCAAATAAAACTAAACTTGAATTTGTAACCCCTAAACTGATACAGTCGAACCCGGATATATCGAATCCGAAGGGAATCACAAAAATTCAACATATAGATAATTCAATATATAAAATAATAGGCCCTTAGGCAAACGATGGCTTACTGATTGGTGCGTCCGAGAGCCGCTAAGTAACTGCACGAAACTCGGGGGAAAAAAGCAACCAGACTTTATTACCCGCAAAAGAAAAAAATTGCTGAATCACTTTTAACTTCATTCCAAAGTCCAAGATGGCTGTTATTTTTTTTTACACTTGCAGCGGCCGTCGCTTGCGGAATATTAACTCGCGAATAGGCGCTCAACTCACACGACGAGACCGCTAAAATCGGATAGAAGGAATGTTGCAGTTCAAGGTAGCATGTGGGCTAGCGGAACAGCTCGACGGGGCTCACCTTCCTGCCAGTGGCGCACCGACGGGGGGGGATTCGGGGGTTGTAACCCCCCCCCCCCCTGAGGCCGACTTAACCCCCCCTTTTGTTTAACCCCTTTTCTTTCCTTACGCATTTGAGTACTGTAATTAAAGTGTAAGACACGCAATCGTCTGCACACTCGCAAAAAGCGCATTTTTGGACAATTTCCCGTGAAGAAATCGAAATTAGTGCTGTTTAGATGGTATTGGCAAACTGTCAACCCCCCCCTGGCAGAGATCCTGGGTGCGCTACTGCTTCCTGCACATTCTCTTCTCCACCTCCAGGTGCCAGAATTCCTCAAAGTGCACAAAGAAGTGTACTATGAGGTCTTCTGTGTGGCACCATGTTCGATACATCGAATGTGCTGGTGAAGGGGCGTTCTATATATGCGTGCACCAGCCCGATACATTTGCATGGGATTTTCAAGGGGATTCTACAGCTTTTCGATATACAGAACAGTTCTTTATACGTTGGTTTGATATATCCGGGTCCGACTGTATCTCCGTCACAACGTATATGGCATCGTATTTACCAGCTGTACAAAATACGTATCAGATTTAGTCACATTAACTTGCTTAAGCTCTTCCTGGCCTCGCACAGCGCTTGAATGGAATCGCCTCACCAAAGAAATCCTAAAGAGTACTAATAAACGCTAGTTTCATGCAACATCAACTAGCGTATACGTTGTGTAGTCTGAATTTGGTAATTACTTACTATGTTCCTTTTAAATTCTTTGTAAGATCAGGTAATATGGCATAATTGTAAAGCTACCTTCTTGGTGCGCACTGAAGTTTTTTCCACTTACCACCAGCTAAAATTATATGATTCGAAAGTTACTTTTTTAATATTTGCATTATTTGTTTAGCCTGCTCAACCCACTACCTTCCGTAATGCCTTCGAGCGCTGACGACGGAAATAAATAAACTATTGAACTGTAAAAAGTATTTCTTGGATGAGGGTTGGTCACCTCCGGCAATGTTTCATGATCATCATCATTATCGGCCTATTTTTATGTCCATGGCAGGACGAAAGCCTCTCGCTGCTATCTCCAAAGACCCCTGTCTGGCGATCTATAAAATATGTGCACTATACAAACCTACATATAGTTAAACACTGCATAGCTAATCTCAGTTTTTTCGTCTGAACTTCGTACTCAGTTGTCGCCCTTAGCCGCTCATTTTGTCTGTGCATGAAAGTCTCTCGTCTTCTTTGCTCAAATGATACCTAATCAACGAGCTCTTGAAACTTATATCGCAATGGTATATAAGTTCCTATGTATTTGTGGACTTACGCGGTAAAAAAGTGCATTGTTTTACAAATGAAGTTGATGAAATTGATGCGAAAAGACAAAGCCGTGCAATACATTCGAGCGTTTGATTACATCCCTATAGTCAGGAAGATTATGCAAACAAATGATTGTGTATGATTACATTCTCAAATGCCTACGGCATCTCCCCTACATGTAGAGAAGCCAGTTTAACTTTAAATGATGCACAATTCGACTTAGTGATGTTTCGACCATACATTTGAAGAGAGAAATGTGCATGACCAGTAGGAACACATGTTGGCGAGCAAAATTCTTATAAAAGTTTGCTAAATAAACTGTGTTTATCATCTGAACAGCATATTTCTGCCCTGGAACAGATAGGAAATTGAAATGAATCACATGCATCAAAGTTAGCATTGTGAGTATTATGAAGCACAGTTTCAGTTTTCTTTCTTGCAATTTATGATATATGACAGTTGTTGTGATGACTTCAATTTTCTGATTTACGTTTAGGCTGCTGACACTGCAGAAACTATATTTTTTGTCATAATACAAAATACAGGCAGCAGAATGCGGCTCATAAACACATCGGGGTAATGAGGTGTAATTTGCGGATACATTTCCCGCTATATGTAATATAGGAGCCCCTTTCTCACAAATGTGTGTCTTGGTTCAAAGCGAGTGTGCTGAAAGTGGACTGATTGTCCGCGCTTTCCGTGCAGTTATCGAAGTGAGCGTGAAAGCCTTTCCCTATTTAAAGGTTAAAGCTATTCTTTGCCAAGCGCCTGAAATATACACAAAGAACGCGCTGGTCCGGAACCAGAAATGTCGCAAGCATCATGCCAACGTCGGGATTACCCTTCTATGGGTTAGTCGCGTCCTTGAGAAAAAATAAAAACCGGGGAGTGACAAGCCATTTTTAACGACGGGCTGTCGCTCTTATCGTTATCACAAATGACGACTTGCGCCAACGTACCGCGCTTCGTTGGGAAGCTGTTATGGTTCATTCTTTAGAAATGGTATTTATTTTTATTCCGCAACGTAGCTTACGTCATTGGGGCAGATTTAAAAATATAAAGGGCATGAGCCAGGCGGTGGTACCTAGGTGAAATGAACGCCCGAGCAAATGGACTTGTACAGTCACTTTCTTTTAAAAGCGCTGATAACGTTGCAATTTAAACCGCAATACATCATCGTACACGGTATTTTTCCCCACAGCATAACAGAAGGCTAATCAGTCCTGATATTATTAAATTTATACCTTTTTATCAGATACACTCTCAGATAACTTTAATATATACACAATAAAGGGCTCTGTAATTTCCACCGTGACCTAACGTAGGTACGTTGGCGTAAATTATGTAATAATCGCAGTCAGCTTACTCACATATTGATAGCTTTCACGTGACGTCACACACCCACCTTATCACGTGTTGGTGCCCCAACATGGCGACTACGAGCACTTCGGTGCAATCCATCTTATTGAAAGCTCTGACGTGACGTTATGGACCCAGCTTATCATCGTGTCGGTGCACCAACATGGAGGCTACAATGACGTCAGTGCAAGCCATCAATACCGCATTACTAATCCCATCTACCCTGGCCTCGGCTACACCCCAAGAAGCAATTGCCTACCTCTTCTCATTGCTAAAGACTCGGTAGGAGTAAGACCGGCCAAAATTCGAATAGTAATGCGCAGTATGGAATTAGTATGGAAACTTCAGCGATATAGAACGTATGCACTACACACGAGTTTTTCCAGAATCGGACACTAACATTCATTTACTCTGACTATTCATTCATCAGCAGTGCTATTAAACAAAAAGTATGCTGAGCTACTATCGCTAGGTTTGCGTCGTGAAGTCGCCTGACCTTGCAGAAGTTCTACAATTCTATGCTCCAATATTCCATCATCAAGAGCTCGGCGCTTGTCATCACGTATAAGTTAAAAAGCAGCCTCGCCTTCAAAACGTACAGTCAGCGTCAAAAGCTTTCGGACGCCGGAAGCTGACAAAATATTGACACGCGTGCTCTATAGGCAGACGACGACGACGATGGGGGGCATTAACGGACTCCGTCTAGTGGGTCAGTAGAATTCTTAGAGGAAGAATACGTGTCTCTGTTCTGTTTTGTTGGAACAGGTCGTCCTGTGCTGTTCTTGCAGAACGTCTCCCTGTCTTCTGTTCGCGTTGTACCGCGACACTGGTGGAGGTGCGGGGTATTAACAGCGCCTGATGCCCCGGACTCCTTCTGGGAGTCGTTCATCTAGACCGGACGCATTGTCACTAGTTACGACGCCCGTGCATCACTTCAGTCGTCGACTGCTAGGTCTTGCCCCGGAGTTTTCCCCTCTTAAACCACCTCACAGGAGATCCACACATCGGGCAATGGCCGAAACCAGCCCACCGCTAGCACCCCAAAGCAGCGGGTCTGCCAGCCCGCAACAGGTAA
The DNA here is from genome assembly GCF_013339745.2 of Dermacentor silvarum. NCBI lineage: Eukaryota > Metazoa > Arthropoda > Arachnida > Ixodida > Ixodidae > Dermacentor > Dermacentor silvarum. Next base: position 153,849,743 of record NC_051161.1, read on the forward strand.
CCGTTCTTCATCCGCTGGTCCCCGATCGCTATGGCGGTGCAGCCTTCGAAGACATTGAAGACTGGCTTGACAAGTATGACCGCGTCGCACAGATTAACCAGTGGACAGAGCAGCAGAAGCTCTCTTACGTCTATTTCGCCCTTGACGACAGTGGCCGTACTTGGTACGAGAACCGCGAAGCTGGCCTAACGACATGGAATGACTTTCGGCAGAAAATCACAGATACATTTGCAAGTGCCGACCGACGCGACCGCGCCCAGCAGTTGATGGAGCTACGGGTGCAACAACCCAATGAGTCGGTCACAATGTTTGCCGAAGACATGGCCCGTCTCTTTCGTAGAGCCGACCCGAACATGACCGAGGATAGAAAGCTGCGCTACCTCATGCGAGGTGTAAAAGAGCAGTTGTTCGTGGGGCTTGTGCGAAATCCTCCAGTCACCGTCGCTGATTTTATCAAAGAGGCTGCGGCTATTGAGCGCGCTCTTCATCAACGGTCCGGGCAGTACGATCGAGTGTCCAACAGCACCGCAATCAATGCCGCCGCATTGACTCCACAGTATCCGAGCTCCTTGCGGGAAATGATCAGAGAGGTCGTCAGAGAAGAACTTCACAGAATTATGACACCGACAGTGGATAGACCCGTCGCGTCAATCGCCGAAGTGGTTCGCGACGAAATCAGGCAGGCGTTCCCGGCTGCCGATCTTCAAGAGCAACAGCGTCCCATGAGTTACGCCGCCGCCGTCCGATGTCCCCCACCCGCTACAGTCACACCGCCGTACCACCAGCCTCCGACAGCCGCTCGTTGGTCGCCGCCACAAGAGGAGGCTTTGAGGCGCGCACCCGTGATGCCGATGCAGTCATACCGCCAGCCGTCATTCGCCGCGCCGTGGACCACGCCGCAAAATGACCCTACGAGACGGCCACAATATCGGAGATCCGACGCGTGGCGCACCGCCGATAACCGCCCTCTCTGTTTTAACTGCGGGGGTGCCGGCCATATTTCGCGCCATTGCTGGCATCGCGACTCATCATTTCGCCCTCTTCGTCCGTGGTCTGATGTTCGACGTACAAATGACGACTCCATGCTACGGCGCGACGACGCTGCTTTTCCTCCCATAGCGCACCCGAATGAAGCATCTGCGCCCAATGATCAAACTGATTTCGGCCGTCGGTCACGCTCTCCAACCCCTCCACGCGAGCTGCCTGCTGGACGCACTTTTGCTGACGTTCAAAGACGAAGGTCGCCCAGTACCCGCCGGGGAAACTAAAGGCGGCGACCTCTGGGGGTAAGGTTGCAGGCCCGCCGCAAGACCATAAAAAGCCCCCAACTCTCCCGCTGCAGAACGCCGAGAAGCCGATATCCACTGACCCCGAAGAAACTGTGAGCGCCGACCTTGATATTTTCGTGTATGGACAGCCGGTGACAGCGTTAGTCGACACTGGTGCCGACTTCTCTATAATGAGTCGGGAACTCGCCCTCCGCCTGAAGAAAGTACAGACTCCATGGACGGGACCTCACATAAGGACGGCAGGTGGACAATTGCTGATGCCTACTGGAAGATGTACTGCTAGGCTTAACATTGGAGATTCGTCGTTCGTGGCCGCTTTCATTGTTCTTCCCGTGTGCTGTAAAGATTTGATTATTGGAATGGATTTTCTAAGAGAATATGGCGCCGTAATTAACATCCCAGACCGCATGGTGACGTTTTATAAAAGCCCTGGTTTAGTTCATTGCTTATCGCCGCAACACAACTCCTTTCGTCTAACAGAAGACGACGTCGTAATCCCACCTCGGTCATGTATCCTTGTTTCCGTGGCATGTGACGTACCGTTTCATTGTGAAGGAGTTGCCGACCAAATAACCATTTTGTTGTTTACTCACGGTATCTCTGTCGCACGAGGAATTGTAAATGTCACCGACGGGCGCAAGAATCTATTGCTAACAAACTTTTGCACAGAGCGACGGCACCTTCCCAAAGGCACGGCTGTGGCTTACTTTGACGGTGTTGCGGATGTTCGCGGCTGCTGTTCACTACTCGAAGAAGCGCCTACACAAGACCCAGCTCCTGCACTTGACGTCAGCACTGTTTTGCCGCAGCACGAACGCGAACGGCTTCTTACGCTACTAGCCATGTTCAACGACTGCTTTGCGTCGACCTCAAGAGTCGGTCGGACGCCTCTAACAAAGCACCGAATAATTACAGAGGATACGGCAAGACCAATTCACCAAAATCCTTATCGTGTGGCTCCCAGAGAACGTGAAGCCATACAACAACAGGTGACGAAAATGCTTGAAGACGATGTGATCCAACCATCAACGAGTCCCTGGGCATCCCCTGTAGTTCTAGTCAAGAAAAAAGACGGCAGCTTGCGTTTCTGTGTGGACTACCCAAAACTAAGGTGATGAAGAAAGACTACCGAAAACTAAGGTGATGAAGAAAGACGTGTACCCGCTTCCCCGTATCGACGATTCCTTCGACAGGCTTCGACACGCACGTTACTTCTCTTCCATGGACTTAAAGAGCGGATATTGGCAAATTGAGCTAGACCCGAGGGACCGTGAAAAAACTGCTTTTGTGACGCCAGATGGCCTATACGAATTTAAGGTTTTCCCTTCCGGCTTGTGCTCTGCCCCTGCTACGTTCCAACGCCTCATGGATACTGTGCTTTCGGGTCTGAAGTGGAAAACCTGCTTAGTGTACCTCGACGACGTCATCGTGTTCTCCGCAACGTTCGAAGAACATCTCGCACGGCTTGAAGCGGTTTTGCAGTCCATACGATCCGCCGGCCTCACCCTGAAGCCGGAGAAGTGCCACTTTTGCTTTGCGGAACTACAGTTCCTTGGCCACGTCGTCAGCCACGCCGGTGTCCGCCCAGATCCTGAAAAAATTGCCGCCGTTGCACAGTTTCCCGTACCATCCGATAAAAAGGCTGTCAGGCGCTTCCTCGGTCTCTGCGCCTATTACCGGTGGTTTATTGCAGATTTTGCTCACATTGCGTCGCCGTTAACTCGCCTCACGAGAGACGACGTTGCTTTTGTATGGGGCGACGAAGAGCAAGGTGCATTGGACGTCTTGCGGCAACGTCTCCGGACACCTCCAGTGCTTGCCCACTTTGATGAGACCGCTCCTACATTGCTCCATACTGATGCCAGCAATGTTGGCTTGGGAGCTGTTCTTGTGCAACGGCAGGAGGACACGGAAAGAGTGATTGCCTACGCAAGCAGAACGCTCTCACGCACAGAGGCAAATTATTCCACAACTGAGAAGGAATGCCTCGCCGTGGTATGGGCGGTTATGAAATTTCGCCCATATTTGTATGGCCGCCCATTCAAAGTTGTCAGCGACCACCATTCACTGTGTTGGTTGACGAACCTTAAAGATCCTTCTGGACGATTGGCGCTTTGGAGCCTCAGGCTGCAGGAATTTGACATGTCAGTCACGTACAAGTCGGGGAAGCGACATACGGATGCTGACTGCCTGTCTCGATCACCGATAGAGTCGGCTTGTTCACTCGAAGATGAAACAGCATTTCTTTGTGTTCTGGACACCTCCGCCGTCGCTCAACAACAACGGGACGACCCTGAGTTGCTTGGTCTAATCAATTACTTAGAAGGAAGATCTGCGAAAGCACCTAGAGTTTTCGCAAGAGGATTGTCATCATTTTGTTTACGGGCCAACGTCCTTTACAAACAAAACTTTTCTTCGACCGGATCCCCCTATCTGCTCGTCATTCCTGCAGCTCTTCGTATGGAAGTACTTCAAGCTTGTCACAACGAGGTGACTTCTGGTCACTTAGGCTACACGCGAACATTGGGCAGAGTGCGGCAGAGCTACTACTGGCCGAGACTTACCACCGCCGTGAAACATCACGTTCGCACTTGTCTCGACTGCCAGAGGCGCAACTCGCACCCGACGAAACCAGCCGGCCTCCTACAACCTGTTCAGGCTCCACAAACACCATTTTATCAAATCGGAATGGATATTTTGGGTCCACTTTCTACTTCTACTGCGGGAAATCGCTTTGTTCTCGTCGCAACCGACTACCTGACACGTTACGCTGAAACAGAGGCCATCCAGAGAGGCACAGCAGCCGAGGTGGCGCGATTTTTCATCGAGAATGTTCTGTTGTGACACGGTGCACCACGCGTCATAATAACCGACCGAGGAACCGCTTTCACAGCTGCGCTTTTAGATCACGTCTTGCTGCTAAGTGGAACGGCTCATCGGAAGTCAACTGCCTACCATCCACAAACCAACGGATTGACGGAGCGCCTCAACAAAACAATTGAAGACATGCTTTCAATGTACGTGGATGTCGAACATAAAAATTGGGATGACATCCTCCCTTATATCAGGGGGGGGGGGGAGGGGACGCGCATGCGCTGTGGGGGTGTGGGACGCGGGAGTGACGGACAGAGCCGCCGGCAAGAATATAGCCTATGCTGTCTAGGAAACTGAAAGGGCGAAATTCAAGGGTGAAATCGACATGTCCTGTGGCACCATGGCAGAAAAGGGCAGGTATGGATTAGTGGGACCATGTGAAAGGTTGAGCTGCCATTGTGCTTCTCACGCACAAGGAACAACACTTTTGTATTTTATTTACAAGCGGTAGACAAAGTGATAAATGGTGTCAGTGAACGCTGGCGTGATCATGACAAAACCACCATACAGATATAGGTCATAAACGATTCTAATAATGAAACAATTCTGCAAACCCTCACGGTCCTTTCTCATGTTTCTTCAATTGTTCAAACACGTTAAATTTAGGGTAGGAGAATATTCTCTTCTTGTTGCGCTACTGAGCACGAGATCGCGGGATCCAATCCCGGCCGTGGCGGCCACATTTTGATTTAGGTGAAATGCAAAAACGCCCGTGTGCTTGTGTTGTAGTGCACGTTAAAGAACACCAGGTGGTCAAAATTATTCCGGAGCTCTCCACTACGGCGTATCTCATAATAAGAACCGGTTTCGGCACGTAAAACCCCAAAAAGAAGAAGAAGGAGAATATTCTCACAGAATTACCGAAGAATTCCACCACTAATTAATTATATCAGGGTGCTGCGCGACCTGATTCAGCAATAGAGTTATTGAAGAACAGAACAGCAGAATGCTATAGCAACTTTGGTGATTGTAGCCGAAAACAATGTCTTCTTGCACAACTTTGTGGGCTTAACTCAAAAACGGTGTGGTCTCTGATTGGCATCCTTCTCTATTTTTACTCGACAGGCTACATTAACACGACCCGGTGTCTTTTCGCATACTATCCAATACTCCTCTGCGTGCGTCGTGGTAAAAGGATATGAAGACCTTTAGTATTTCTGGAATCTGTTGAAGGTATATGGGAATGGCTCAAAATGATAAGGCACGTGCGCTGCATATTGAGGATAGAATGTTTATGTTTCGAGGTACCGCTTGGTAGTAAGCAAACAAGCTTGTGCAATATTTCGGACAGCGTTCATTTGCACCAAAGATCAGGTACGCAAAAACCCTGCTTTGATATAATGCAAGTATAATTAGTCAAATAGCTTCAACGGTATTCCTTTGCAAGAATACTTCGTCTGGGCTGCAGCCAACTTTTCTACTTCTGTGTATTTTAGCTGCACACACTGGATACTGTTTTTGTGAAACGTTTCAAGCTGCACAAGCGTCGCACAAACACGGCTTTCCCATGACATAGCTGAAGAGGCAAAAATATTTCTTAGTAATGTCTTCATAAATATTCGCCTTAAGAAAGAAATGAACTTTCAACACACGTTACCTGGGTTTATTGTTTAAAATACATTACACCTAAAGTGCAAAAGAAGTTTAGAAGCACTTTCGCATGTTCACGAAACCAGCCAGCTATTTTTTTAGGAAGACACCGGTACAGTAGAAAGAAACGAAACAAGAACGGTAACTAAATGACCTGCATTTCGGAATATGCCATCTGGCGGGAAACCGCCAAAATAAGCAGCGATAAAGCGATAAGAAAAAGCGCGGCGCAGCTGCTTTAGAACCTGGGAACTCACGATCGTAGTATCAGTGATCTTGATCTGTGGTCACTCAAAACGCTCGTCTATCGCTTCGACGCGCGGCTGCAGGCAAAATCTAGGTTTATATATGTACCACAATAAATTCCGCGACCTTGTTATGAAAACTGCGATTTTGGAACGACTTTTTTGCCATTTCAAGAGCTGCTGCTGCAACTAGCTTACAGCTGAGTCATTGAAGTTGATAAGTCTCCGGCAATACGTCAATCAATGCAATAGGTTCTTCGCAAAATGCTTTTTACTGGCGAGAAAAGCCTCTAAAACTTGTCCTTTTCCATAGACTCCCATACTCCAAACTTCGCTCGCAATTTGGAACGGGTTTTCTGCCGTAAGTAATGCTACCGCTTGCATCAGATGTCGGGATAAGCGCCTAGAACCTATTTCCAAGGGAATATCTCGAAAGATGGCTTCTATGATTAGTTATTTCGGAAAAACGACACTCTCCCATAGAAAACGCGCATGTTTTCAGAGGCGGCCACTAGAGGCGCTGTTCAGCGATGTCTCAAATTCCTGGTAATGTGAGGAAATAATTTTGTCTTGATTAAGCTTTGCCCGTTCATGAAAACTTTGCAAAAACTCACGTTGTAAATTAAATGGATGCCTTCAGCTTCCCAGAGTTGCTTACGGAGAGCGAGAACTTCTGTTGACATTGGTGGTAAGTCATCATAAAACGTCTGGAACATGTTGGTATCCTGCCAACAGAGTTAAGAGAAGTTGAGTTAGCTAGAGCTACTGCTCATTTTACACTTCAGCAACAATGTCTTCATGAGCCTAAAAATTAGAAGCGGCATCAGTGGGTCATGAAGGCGTGCCATGTTTGCGTTTATGTTCCTCCTTTAACGGGCCACAACAAAAAGTCTTGGACAGCGTAAAAAGTTTACATTAAGATGGCTCACATACAGTGGTGGCGGGGCCGTTGTGAAAACGTTTATTCACGAAATGCCAGTGGAAGCCATATAGAATTTAAAATTTGGAGGGCGCTTAAACTTCGACCTTTAGAGTGGAACGCGAGAGCGTTATTGGGACCCGTTCGGATCACATTTTGTTTATGAGTAGGCTTCACTGCAGCCCACAACGTGGGAAAGCCAGCTTATAAAGACGGCCTTTGTGGTCCGGGTGGTTCGGAATTATCAGATTCGGCATGATTATTTCCGCCAGACGCCGATGCTTAACGCCGCCGCCGACGCCAGGTTTTCGGCGACACGGGGCCCAACGCTGTCGCGTTAAATATAGCCATTTTTCTATACCGAAACTGAATAGTAAAATTTACTCCATCTCCCGCTAAAAGGAACCATGTGGGAATGTGAAGCAGCGGGGAGATGGTTAGCTAGAGTGGGAGATGGTTTCGCGGCAGCGGCCCGAGCGCTCATCGCGGCGCTGCACAGGAGAGAGAATGAGGCGCGCACGCTCCGTCATTTTCATACCGCAGAACTACCGTGGCGCCCCCAGCGGAGTATGCAGCTGTCGCACCACCTGTCATGCGCGCCGCTCCGCATTCCTAGAGGAGCGAAAGGGGGGAGCGTAGGAGAGGAGAGAGAGGGGGAGGGGACGCGCATGCACTGTGGGGGTGTGGCCAACACCCTCTAGAAAAATATGAAGGCCTTAGTTCTTTTCCCTTTCCACTCGCGCTACGTCAGCAGATGGGGCGGACGCATGAGGCGGCGAGCGCGTTTTGCGGTTTTGCCCGTCGCCGCGACACGACGCATCCGCGCGTCCGGATCGCGCTGGTGCGCGTTGATCGCGCGTCTCCAGAAACTCATTCCCCGGCGCGTATGTACAGTCGTACATCTCTTCGCTGTTCAGTCGGACGTGTTTTCCTCGCTGTGAAAAGAATCCCGCCGCGATGCCGTGCAAATGCTGTGTACCTCGATGCCGCGGAAACTACACGGGGGACACGAAGGTGCACGTCTTCAAGTTCCCGAGAGATCAAGCTCTAAGGGACGCTTGGATTCGCGCTGTGCCACGGGAAAACCTCACGGTCACCGAACATTCCAGGGTAAGTTTTTTTATTTAGGTGTTAGTTAATTGAAAGAATATAAACGTACATGTGTAAGTGGCTCATGAGCCGCATGTTTGTGTGACCTGTAGCCGTCGGTTTGCTGATTGGAGCGTATTTTTTTTTCTAGGTATGTGAACTTCATTTCATGGACGAGGACATTATTCGAGACGCGACGCATACAGATCAAGCAACTGGCCGCGTAATGACAGTGCCGCTATCTCATGTGCGCCTTCGCCCAGACGCTGTACCGTCGAAGTTCCCGAATCATTCGAGCTACTTGTCCAGAAAGACCGCGAGGAGGGAAGATCCTGACTCCAAGCGCGCGCGAATAGAGAATGCAGCCCTTCAGAAAGCCATCGCTGAATCCAACGAGCATTTATCAGAGCACGCGAGGAGGATAAAGTCAACAGTGTGAGCGAACTTGCCAACCACTTAAGGAGCCAAGGGATGAAGTTCTGGGATGTTATCGAAAGAAATGAAAGGCTTCTTCTCATTCACATTGTCGACGATGAAGCACCGTGGTTGAAATACTCTGCTTGCGTGAAAGGAGATTTGAGCGTGACACTACACGTTATGAAAACGGCCGTAAAAAAGCTCGGTGCAAATCTCTGCGTTCCCGAAATCGCTAACAGTAAAAGGGGTATGGTGGAACTCCTGGAAGGCATCGAGAAGTGGGACTGTGACCTGATGTCCAACTCAGTTGCGAGGCTGTTTGTTTACTGCTTGATCAGCTTTGCACGTCCCAAGCAGAAGATGACGCCAACTGTATTCAATTTCTGAAAGAGCAAGTCACCTTGCACCTATCGAAAAAACAGCGCAGGCGCTACTCTGCTGATTTCATGATGTTTTGCTGTATTGTTTTCACTATATCGCCCCATGCATACGCGTTCATACGTAGCCATGGAAGCATCACCTTGCCGCATCCTATGACGATAAGATCAGTGTGCTCGTCTTATGGTATGAGTCCTCAACAAGAGCATCAGAGTGAAACATTCCTCAGCTACATGACAACAAGAATTTCTGACCTGAAAGATGACCAGCGCTTTGTCACAGTTTGGTTGATGAAATACATATAAAACCTTACTTTGACTACAAAGGAGGCAATATTACCGGCGCTGCAATTAATAGAAATGAAGCTGCTAACTGTGCGCTCGTTTTCATGGTGCGCAGCGTGACGTGTAAATTCAAAGAAGTTGCGCACATCGTGCCGGTGCACCGAGTAGAGGCGGAGTTCCTGCAAAAGACGCTTAAAGACGTGATTTGTGGGCTGGAAAAGATTGGGTACCGGGTTATGTGCGTCGTCAGCGACAACAACTCTGTGAACAGAAAAGCGATGTCACTTTTCGAATCACCTCCGTGTAACAGAATTGTGTACCAACATCCATCAGACCCTTCAAGGCCGCTGTTCTTCGTTATAGACCCAGTGCACATTCTAAAATGCATACGAAATAACTGGATCAATCAGAAGAATAACCAAATTTGTTTCTACTTCCCGGAGATCCAAGGAGACACACCAGAATCAGAGCGAATGCAAACAGCGTCATTTGCAACAATCAGGGACCTTCACAGCAAAGAGTGTGGCCAGCTGTTGAAATATGGCTATGGGCTGTCAAGAAAAGCCCTCTACCCTTCGAGTCTTGAAAGGCAGGACGTAAAGCTTGCTTTACAAATCTTCAATGACTATTTACCAGAGGCGTTACGTGCTCTTGGAGCAAAGCACAACCTATTCTCTTTCGAGGCCACGGCTACATTCGTCGAGATCATACTCAAGTGGTGGAAAATTGTAAACGTCAAAACTCCATGGAAGGGAGAAAGGCTTAGAGATCACTTCCAACAACCAGTGCTTTCCATTGATAACGATCCAAAAATTGACTTCTTGCACATGTTTCTGAAGTGGCTGGATGAGTGGAAGAACAAAGGTTTTGACAACGGTACTCTGACAAAGGAGACTCACGCTGCTCTCGAACACACCACCTATGCGCTTGTTGAGCTCGCTAGGTACAGCTTCGAAGAGCTTGGAATGTCATATGTCCTTTTTGGAAAGATTCAGACAGACTGCCTTGCAGATCGGTTTAGAAAGTATAGGCAGCTGGCAGGTGCGCAATATCACATCTCCATCAGGCAGATATATGAAGTCGAAAACAAGCTGCGCCTGCAGAGCACCTTGCCTACAGTTTCCCCTGGCCAGCACTGCGAATGTGTCCGAAAGCAAGTCGAGGCATTGCTTCCCAGCAGCAACGTTGTTGTTACCAGCCAGGCTCTTACGAAGATGCAGGACGTCGTCCCAGTCCTCGTCTACGTTGCAGGTTATGCAGTATACGGGACCCTTAAAAAGTTGAAGTGCGAACAATGCAGGGACTCGTTGACCGTGGACAAGAAGATCACAGTCTCTCCCACAAACGAACATTATGGTCTTGTGAAGCAGCTGGACCGAGGAGGTTTAGTTTATCCATCAATGTTTGCACTTAACGCAGTTGCTCATAGCTACGTTGTAGTAGAGCAGCTCGCTACAGAGCCAGCACTGCTTATGATGCCTGAACAACGCCAGGTGGTAACGAAAATGACGCTACAATTGCTGGCTAGTGAAGAGCAGTCCGACTTCGATACGTGTGAGAATGGCCACACAGTTGAATTAGTGCTTAAACACATCCTGCGATGCAGCACCAACATTCTGCTAAAGAACTTTTGTAGGAAGCTGAACGACAAACTTCTCGACGCTGCCGATAAATAAAAAAAAGGAAAGCCACAACTCTCGAGGCCAAATAACTGCATGCATTGCTTCTAATATAAAGCCAGCACAAAAAGAAACTGGGCTTCGTAAATAAATGTTTTGCTGCTACAGTTTTCTGGCGTTCTATTCTTTTTGAAATACATGCATGCTTGTTCTTGCAGAAAAAAAATGTTTCCGCGCAATGCACCTGCGAGACAACCTCTCTTGAACAGCGTTCCATACTTTTTTTTTTCAATCCGCCCCATCGTGTGACGTCACGCGAAGAGAGCTAAAGCCTTCATATTTTTCTAGAGGGTGTTGGTGTGGCACGCGGGCGCCGCTCCGTAGAGGATTCCTAGAGGAGAGAAAGGGGGAAGCGTAGGAGAGGAGAGAGAGGGGGAGGGGACGCGCATGCGCTGTGGGTGTGTGGGACGCGGGAACGACGCACAGAGCCGCCAGCAAGAAATGCTTCGCATTTAAAATTGCTGCGGCTAAGCTCAGCTAACCCTGGATATGCAAAGCGAAAGCTTGGTTTAGCCTGGCCAAGTCTTGGTTTCACTTGGTTAACCTTTGATTAGCTTAACGAATGTTGCGGTCCCGCTTCCGGCGCGTTTTGCGAGCAGAATGGCTCGCGCTTCCTCAGTCTCCGACGCTAACTTCGCGCGCTTGGAATTCCGGACCCTCCCCAGTGAAGCTGCTCGCCAGGTAATATCCACGGCGTGGTCAGACGCCGCTTGCCGACGACTGCTCAAAGCATCCCGCTCCCGCGCAACGCTTAGGAAAGACAGCCCGGCTTCGCTCTCATCCATGCCTAAGCTCGCCCTGACTAGGCGAGCGCGGCGCTTCTCTTAAGGCCGCCCTACATTCAGCGTTTTCCCTGCGTTTTCTGGCGTTTGGTTACCCGGCGTCTCCCAGCGTCGACATAGTCCAGCGTTTTCGGCGCGCCAGCCGCGACAGGCGAAGTCGGATACGCTACGCCAGCCACGCCAGCCTGTGGAAGAAATTTGCCTCCTCTACAGTTCGGCGTGCACGATGATGATGATGATGATTTATTGGCATCCCCTTTGAAACGGGGCGGCGACAAATAGTCACCTAGCCTGCTTGATTTAATCGGGTATACTATACATGTTCTTTATCTTGCATTTTTGTATACCTATCATTATTTTTCTTTTTCAAAAATTTACCTTGTACCGCTGCCTATGATTTTAAGAGATCAGGTCGCATCCATATTTTCCCTACTTTTTTTCCACCAGTACTCTAATCGTCTCTTGCTGATCTCTACGGCTGATCTGTTTATGTTTCCTTCCACTTTAAACCCAAGCGCTTCTGGGAGTTGCACGTTACCTACGGTTCTCGCTGGGTGGATCCCGTCGCATTCCATTAGGATGTGCTGAGTGGTCTCTGGATCTTTACTGCAGCATACACATGTCTCATCTAATTCCGAATATTTGTTCCGATATGTTTTCGTCCTTAGGCAACCGGCTCGAGCCTCAAATAGCAAGGCACTGCCCTTTGTGTTATCGTACAGATTTTCCCTTCTAATTTCTTTCTTCTCATTCTTGTAAATCTCCATTGTCCTTTTCGTTTCCATTCTTTGCATCCAATTCACGGTCTCTATTTCTCTCACTTTCTTTCTGATGACCCCTGGTTGTCTATTTACAGTTTCGATTATCCTGTACTTGGTTGCCAACTTCCTTGACCTCTTCCTCCATTCTGTGTCCACGCTTTTCATGTAGAGATACTTGTGCACTTTAGCCGCCCATTTATTTTCATCCATGTTCCTGAGCCTTTCTTCAAAACTAATTTTGCTTTGTGCTTCTCTGACTTCAAAAGAGGCCCAACCCATGTCTCCATGCACTGCCTCATTTGTCGTATTACCGTGTGCTCCCAAAGCCAACCGGCCTACTGATCTTTGGTTAACTTCCAAACCCGCCAATATATCCGATTTTAAGCATATAATGGCATTTGCGAATGTTAGCGCTGGCACCATTACTCCTTTCCAAATTCCACGCACCACCTCATACTTATTGTGGCCCCACAGTGCTCTGTGTTTCATTAATGCTGCATTCCGCTTCCTCTTTATTTTCAGATTATCTTGGTGGTTGCTTGAGTAATTCTTTCCTTCGTTTATGTGTACGCCGAGGTACTTATATTGCTTCACTATGGGTATTACTTGCTGTTGAATTGACACCACGAAGTTACTCGTGTGCTCATTAAAGATCATAATCCCTGATTTCTCTGTGCTAAACTTAAGGCCTGGATTTGTCGCTGCGTTCCCACAGATATTCACAAGTATCTGTAAATCTTTTTTATTGTCCGCTAGTAGCACAATGTCGTCTGCGTACATCAGTCCAGGGATCTTCTGTTGCACCATTTGTCCATTACGCATGTAGGATAAATCAAAACCTAATTCGCTGTTTTCCAGTCGTTTTTCTATGCCCTTGACGTAAAGCGTGAACAACAATGGTGACAGAGGGCATCCTTGCTTCAATCCTTGGTGAATTCCCACCATTTCATTTCCTTTTCGGCCTTCCCATGCCACTTGTACTTGGTTGTCTCGATATATCTCCCTCAGCAGCTCCACGAAATCGTCATCTATGCCTTCGTATTGAAGAATATCCCACAACAATTCCCTGTCTACGTTGTCATAAGCTCCTTTAATATCTAGAAATGCTATCCATAAAGGTCTTTTCTGAGCTACTGAAATCTCTATGCACTGAGTTAGTACAAACATATTGTCTTCTAAGCGTCTGCCTGGCCTGAACCCATTCTGTAGTTCCCCCAATACACCGTTTTCCTCCACCCACTTCGACAGTTCTAATTTTATGGCTTGCATTGCCATTCTATATATCACCGACGTTACTGTAACTGGCCTGTACGAGCTCGTCTTATCCTTATCTCCTTTGCCTTTGTAGATAAGATTCATCTTGCTTTCACGCCATCCAACGGGAATATTCTTTGTTCTAATCACTTGCTCTATGGCATTAGTCAGCAGTGCCTTGCTTTTTGGACCGAGGTTTTTGATTAGCTGTATTGGGATTTCATCGGGTCCTGCTGCCGTGTTGTTAGGGACATTTTCTGCTGCCTTTTTCCAATAAAAGCTTTCTATGCTGAATTTTGATCTCTCAGGCCTCTCTGTTGTTGCTGGATCTGTTGTCTGAACTACGCTTTTTCTCGTACCGAAGTTATGCCTGATAACGTCTGTGATGTACCGCAGCGCATCATCGCCTTCATAGATGTTACCGTCTTCATCCCTTATAGCCGTTTGCGAGTTTCTAGCACGCCGCGCGAGGCTAGCGCCATCTCTGTGTGTGGGAGCGCAACTTCACGGCCGCGCGATCCATGGCGCATGCGCATTCTCACTTTCTGACAGAATGTGCCCGCGCCTTCCGAGTTGCGCGCTTTTTTTTTTTTTATCAAGACACTTTATTTCAGACAACCAACATACATAGTTGCCTAGGAGCCAGTCATGCATAAAATATAAACATAAGTTCGACAAGAAAGCACACCGTGATTTTTTACATACGCAAACACAAAAAATACCTTATACACAGGTCTCGCTCCGTGTGCTGTTTGACTGCCTTCACGGCATGGCGTTAACTTGTCCTGACAGCCAGAGAAGATCGCAGTCCTAGCGATAGTGCGTCGGCTACGTCAAAAGCGGAAGCGAAACATGTGCATACATCCTCACTTGCGTTGTCATCGTCCACGGACGTTGAGAAAGCCACAGCCGCGCTTTCACTACGAGCGCCGCAAGACGCCATTTTGCTTTCTGCCCACTGCCCCTACAGCGCGCAGTGCATTCTGGTCTCGCGGCAGCCGCGTGAACTAGAACATGTTCTATCTCCGCGCCGGCGGCGCTGAGCGCGCCAGACGCAACTGGGCACGCCGGCTACGCCGTGACGCCGGACTGTAGATTGCGCACTTTTCACCAGCGTTGCTTAACCGCGCCGCGCGTGGCCGCGCGCGCGCGTTAAGGCCCAACCGCATGCACGCGATTTTCGAGCGACAGCGACAAGCGACGGCGACGAGCGACAGGTTTTGCCGTCGCGGAGGGCTATCCGTCGCTGTCGCTGGTCGTGTCGCCGGTTTCTGGCCAGCCAGAAAATATCGCTTGTCGCCCGGAAGTCAGCGCGACGACATCCGCTGGGGACAACGATTGCACAACAACATGGCAGCAATCAATCTGCCCGCTTCGATCTGAATTCGCTCTTGCAACTTGCTCTCTGCTGTGACAGCAAAAAATAAATAGTACAATCAGTCATCGCTTCACCTCATCGCTAGCTGAAGACTGAGTATCGGCGCTCTCTTGTCGTTATTATTGAGATCGGTTGTTTTGTTTTGACGGTGTTAGGCCTGAGACGCCACCGAGAGCCGAGAAAGTGTTTTAGGTTTTGCCCAACAGATGGCGCCACGGCACCTTACGCTGGCGGCATGGGACGGAGTTCCACTGGGGATGCATGGGACGGATTTTCACTGGGGATGATAACATATTTTAGCTAGGTCTAGATAAAACATTGACCTTTTGATAAAATTGAGATTTCTTTAGGCGCGCACGATAACACTTATTCGCACAACAATGTAAATCCGTCGCTACTCTTTTTCGCGATGTCGCGTTCATGCGGTTGCTCCACGCCGCGACACGACAGCGCGACAGGGTGTGCCTGTCGCGTCGCTTGTCGCTGTCGCTTGAATATCGCGTGCATGCGGTTGGGCCTTTACGCCGAACTATATCTTGCCCTTTAGGGAGGCGCCAAAGCGAAACGCCATGCTCAATACATTCCAGATCTCGTCGCAGTCACCGACGGCACCGAGCTGCAACGGCATGAGACGCCGGTAAAAGAACTGAATGTGTGTGTGTGTGTGTGGGGGGGGGGGCTTTAGCCAGGTGCGCGGCGCGTCACGTGGTAAGGCGGCCTGCGGAGAGCGCATGCGCCAAGCCGGCGGCGGCAGCGGAGCTCGGCGCGACGAGTCACGTAGTGCCTTGCCAAGGCGACGGTGCAGCTGCTTGTCAAATCAAGGTCAAATTGCTGGCGACGGCGAAACTCGGCTCGACGTCCTTAAGGCCGGAATGCATGGAGCGAATAACCGGCGTCCGAGCGAAGAACTTCGTCGGGCGGCGAACGTCCGACGGCCGGCGTCAAGAAATTTGCCGTCCGCAGCCGATCTGCCTGTCCAAACATTTTCGTCGGGCGAACGCCGCCGCCGGAAGCATCTAGCGCGCAGCGGTGGACGACAGCCAATCAGGAGGCACTAGTTCCGGTCGCCATGCATGCTGGTGTTTCGCGCGCGCGCGCCTTTTCGCGTCGTCTGCAATCGCGTTGGTGTTGCCGTGTCTGCATGTCTCTGCACCAATTGAGTAGTTCCTAGTATGATCTCTCAGGAATCGCGTTGTATTTGTACATCCCATATCCGCTGATCTGCGAGGAAACAGACAAGCAGTGCAAGCTCTCTACAACCACCTTCAACAGAAATCTTCTGATCTCACAGGCCACATGCTGTCGTCATGCCTATCTCCCGACTTCCCCGATAGATGGCGCTGGCATCGGATATTTCTTTCGCTAGGCTTAGACGCGTTCGAAAAGAGAAGCGATATCGAAAACTACTCAAGGTTATCCATAATACTCCGTCGTCGAAGCGGCCTGAGACTAAGCGAAAGCCGTTTACGCAGTCATTTGCTACCAACGAAGTGAATTCTACAAGGACAACGCCAAATTCAGTTCGAAGTGGGCGGCCGGGACCGCCGCCAACACGGCGGCCAACGCGCGGCGGTGTTAACCGCATGTATCGCGACACATCGAACATCCTGCGTCGTGTCGCCGCGTCGTTACTTGACGCGTGAAGTTCGTCGAGCAAGTTCGCTCCATGTATCCCGGGCTTTAGTAAAGCTTTCGCTTTAAAACGCCGTCGTAAGAGCTAACCAGAACTCTCGGCTGACCTTGAACGCACTGCTCCTTAGCATGGCCTCTGAGATAAGTGGCATCCAGCAGCTCGAATCACACTCTAATATCCCGGAGCAGACGTGATCAGGCAGTGTCACAGCCGACAATGATTAGGGTCACCAGCGTTGACTTGGTCTTCGTGAATGTGACTGACCTGCAGCGCATAGGTCCGCCGCTCGCTGTATACCACAGCGATCACAAAACCGTAAGCGCCGACAACGGCGTCAGGAGCCCACGCCACAACCGGCAACACAAGCTGCATTGGCAAGGCAAGACCAAGCAACGCAAACGGAACGCCCCGATAACGAATGAGGTACAACGCAAACTTAAAATAAAGCAACGGCCTGTGTTCCACTCCGTGAAAACGCAAAGAACAGCTCCGCTGATCCAACAGTTTTCACAGAGTGAAACTGGCCGTGGTGTTTTATTGCGATAGCAATTATATGGACACTCAAAAGCAGATTTCTGCCGTCGGCGTCGCCGTCGCCGTCGCCGTGAGGTTCCGTATGACGTCATTTGGAGATGAAATCGTCGCCGCGCGCCGAACGCTGTCTGTGCGAGTGGAAGGGCGCGAGGGGCGCGTCTTTCACGGGGAGTGAACGCACGGCGGAGAACAAACGCGCGTTCTGCGCCGTGCTCGCTTAAGGGCTGCAGAAGTAGGCGTCTCTTTTCTCCTTTACAATCACCATATGTAGAGCAAACGCGCCTTCTTCAGACGCGCGAGAGGCCGTGGGGGAGGGGGAGGGAAGGGAGGCGACGTTTAGCTGCGGCACCAAGTGCCTATTTATATCAGAGGCTCCAGCAACAGTCACCAACGCCGCACGCATTTTGAGCTAACGCGGGCAAAACGCCGATGGCGTCGACAACAGTTCTGCGTGTTGTTGCTACCAAAGCCGCTCACCTTACTTCGTATGACATTGCTGTGTTGCTATCGCATTCATTGCTTCGCCCTTAGGGCGAAACTGTGACATTTTTTTTATCCAGCGGCCGTTCTTATAGTATGACCTAAACATTAGAAACGATTACCTTACTAAACAAAACTTTCACTGGCCAACAGTATGTTATTAATAAAGAATTTCATTTTGCTTCTATCGAACTAATGTTCAAATAAACCTTTATGGCAGTTATGTCGTGCCACCACTCTCGCACTGGCGATGCTTCGAATTTATTTATTTATTTATTTATTTATTTATTTATTTATTTATTTATTTATTTATTTATTTATCATTACCCTCAGGGCCAAAGGTATTAAGAGGGGAGTGGGTTACAGCAAATGAACATAAAAAACAACAATAATAAAAAAGCAGAACGTTCAAGTACAAAGGCTTCTGATTATAAAGTTTTAGCTAGGCTTAAATCGTCGTAAGAAATTTGGTAGCAAAGTACGAAAGTAAAGTGGTAAATAGAAAATACAAAATGCCCTTAGGTTACATACATATAGCAGGAAAAATGCTTCGATTGTATAATGTTAGCTAAAGCCGCTAGAAACCTTTGGTTATCGTGAATGGATACGATTCGTAATGGATACGAATGGATACGAATATGGGCGAATATATATATATATATAAACCTTCGATTTGCAGTTGAAATTGTCTTATTCAGCAACAATGGGGACGAATTACAACAGACGATTGTTGTAAATGATTCTAACAAAAGTTGTAATCAGCTAGCGCAAGGCAGGGGTAATTGGAGATTGCAGGGAGAGGCCTTCGTCCTGAGGTGTACATAAATATGGGCTGATGAAGATGATGATGATGATATACTGCAGTGAAGAAAGCGGATAATTGGTGAAACCGTCTAGACTAGCACGTACCTACAAAAGCAAAGTGTTTAATAGAACCATCCAGAAAATGAATTGTTAGTCAAGAATCACATGAATACTAGTTGAGCCCATTGAACCTTCAAAGGCCTCAGCCTACTTTTTATGACCTGTTCTCATAAAATTATTCACCCAAGGCCATTATTTTGTCAAAGATGGCTTTCCCCAAGGCCGAACTAAGAAGTCAAAAAGTAACAAAGCGGGCTAATTTAAGCAGTGGCAGGTGGTTTATTTGTGACGTGGCCTGGTAGTATTGACATGGTAGTGTATTTTAGGCATTAAGAACATTACAGAAGCTAAGGCAGCCTCAAATGACAAAGGACGTGTCGTAGCACTTGAAACAACCAGACATCTACGGGTTAGGCGCATACGATATATTTGTGAATTAGGCTTCATCGTATGCGCAATGCGTTCATTCCACAAAGATCAAGAGTTCTTCATCCACGCCCTGTTATATTTTGGAGCGTAGCTCTTAGGCGCCTCTGCCTGCGTTGAGCGTCGGCGTAAACGAGCGAACGAGCACAGCGAAAGATGAAAGAGCGAAAGCGGAGCACAGCGGAGGATGAAATACGGCGCGAGCGAAGACAGCGCTCGGAGGAAAGAGTAGGAGGAGGTTGCAGCGGAAGCAGCTGGAGGACAGCGGACGAAACCTCCTTGAAGCACCACCACATGGCGCTCAGCTCCATGCATGCGCGAATATATATTCGGATGAGGCATATGTGTATGCTGCAGCAAATGTCCGGAGACCACTCAGCACATCCTAATGGAATTGCGAAGGGATTCACCCAGTCCGAACCACATGTAACGTGCACCTTCCAGAAGCGCTTGGGTTTAAAGTGGATGGAAGCATCAACCGGTCAGCTGTCGAGATAAGCTAGAGACGTTTAGAGGTAAAGAAAATGGGCGAATAAACTGTATTGTATTGTCTTGGTGAAAAACAAAAACAGGTACGACCTGATCTGTTACAGTCATAGATAGCGGTACAAGTTAGATTTTAAGGGAAAAAAAGGTTAATGAGATGACTACAAAAATGCTAGATAAAACATGTATAGCATACCTGGTTAAATGAAGCAGGCTACGTGACTAATTTTTCACCGCCCCGTTTCAAAGGGGATGCCATTAAATCATTATCGTCATTTCCGTGGCCGCGGCGGTACCGGCTGTGCGCGGGAAACAGAACCAGAAAGCTCGCCTTCGCGCATAGCGTTCGGCGTAAGCTTTCCTCAGTAAACATGACGGTTGCATAAGCTGCAGTTGTCGGGAAGCGGCCACTCTGCGGCCGGTCTATATACAGGGTGTTTCAGCGAACACTTTCAAAATTTATTTAAGGTTGCCTGTGGCAGATAGCCCGATTCTAGCTAATGCGCTGGTCAACTCGAAGAGGCGGACATTACTTGCACAAAACATTGAAATGCATAATCGAGTAATTAACATAAATTCTCTAATTAAGTTTTTAACTAATTACCTGATGGCCCATATTGCAATTTACAAATTGTAGCCGTGGAGTTCGCAAGGCGGATCCACTTGCAACGGTTTCTCGGGATTACGCCAGTTACGAGATATTAATTCCCGAACTTTGCGGAGAAATGCATTGGCGTTCCAGTTAATTTTGTTCTTGAATGCATAAAGCGACGTCTTGTTGAGAAGTTCACTGGAACGCCAATGCATTTCTCCGCAAAGTTCGGGAATTAATATCTCGTAACTGGCGTAATCCCGAGAAACCGTTGCAAGTGGATCCGCCTTGCGAACTCCACGGCTACAATTTGTAAATTGCAATATGGGCCATCATGTAATTAGTTAAAAACTTAATTAGTGAGTTATTGCTAATGATTCGATTACGCTTTTCAAATTCTTGTGCAAGTAATGTCCGCCTCTTCGAGTAGACCATCTCAGTAGCTAGAATTGTGCTATCTGCCACAGGAAACCTTTAAGAATTTTTGAAAGTGTTCGCTGAAACACCCTGTATATTATATATATTATAGAGCCGCGCGTCGTGGCTCTGCCAGTCGGTGTGGTGATCAGTGTGATGCCTCAACATATCGCCAAATGAAAGCAAGTATACAGCCGCGCTCAAATTTCGCATTAATCGTCGGTGATTTTTTGTTTAGGCCTTGCATTAGACTCACACGTCAGGAACACTTACTTGTTCTGCAAACGAATACTGTTACAATAAATATTCATCTGGGCATGCCCGAAAGCTACACCCACCAACACTCACCGCACTAACACTACACACATCATAACTACGGCCGAGCAGTGGGAGACTTTGCTGCTCAGCTTGGACCCAGAAGAGCAGCTCTGGGCCGTCCGGATGGCCGAAGACGCCGCCAGAAAACAAGGGCTGGCCGCCGTCTGAGGAAGGGGAGGCCTGGGGGTTAGTCTCCCAACCCCCGCCGCCCCCAGACCCCATCATGGACAAAATAAAGTATTATCTCTCTCTCTCTGGAAGAGTAATGCAGTTTGCCGCGAATTGAATTTGAAGGATACATTTCTTGACGCTAGTTGTAGGCACAGGACGTTTAGTAAATGGGTTATGCTTATTGTCAACATAGCTCCAGTTTTGCAATAAGGGCGCTTTCCGCAAGTGACTGTTTAAAGTTATGCGTTTTATGTATTTGGTACATAAATTGGTTTTTAACGCATGTTTTCTAACCTCCAAGGCCCTTAAAGACATCCTGCGAGAGGCGTGCTGTCGTACGACATATTGCCTTACTTCTTATAATCGCAAATTATTTACCACAGCATGCCTTAAAATGGCAAAAAGAATCATGATTGTGGTAAAAACGTGCGTTGGCTTGCACTTACGCCCTTTTCTTTTTGTTTTGTTTTTGTTGTTGTTTGATTGGCGTGGAGAGCTACAAAAGCGCGACGTACAGAGTGTGCCCGTGCCTTCCTTGTGCCTTCCTGGTGCAGAGAGACAATGTGCCTAAGAGAAGGATCCAGAAAATCCGGTGTTGGTCAGGAATGACATAAATATGCGCGAACCTTTGAAACTCATCAGGTCTCCACCTAGCTTTATTACCTGTTTGAAAGCTACGCATCTGCTTCACATCATTCGCCCACTGTCATTGTTCTGTAAGTGATCGTCGTTACCAAGGGCGGAGTGACGAGTCTGTAATTAAGAACGTGGTAGATTTCCAGTGCTAAAAGGCGGTTTTGTGTTATTATCTGCTCATTCATGACTTAATACTTTCCTTTAGGCCGTGAGAAGATTAGAAGTTAGCTAAGGTTTCTCAAATTATGTAGAACTGCAGGCCAGCTCGAATTATTCTGCATACTTTTGACTGGCTTTGCCAAGGAGTTGCGTCATTTCGCTTATATCGCACTGGCAACGCCTTCACTCACCATGCTGCGTTTCGTTCGGACGACGCCTCGGGTTTTCCAGTCATGCCGCGCGTGTTCCGCTTCTTTCCTGAAGTTCTCGATTCCGCATGTGCTCTCTACCGTCATTTCACGTTCCACCATCTAATAATGCGCCAGCATTCTCAGAGTGCTTCGCGGACTTTCCCGGGGCTATGTATCTACGTTTTTACCTATGTGTGTCTGTTTTTATATAACCGTTTTTCTGCCTAGCTAGGTCATTGGGTAGTCCGTGGTCGAATCTGTCGTGCATCGGGCTGATGTAACAGGGTTCTAAATGTGGCAGCAAGTTCTTTTTTTTTTTGCGGGGGGGGGGGGGGCAGTAGTTTGTTTTCAGCGTGTGAACAGTGAGATTTAGGAATTATGGTTTAATGTCATGCAATACACATCAACAGACATCAATATGCGATTTCTGCTCACTTCATGGTGACCAATGCATGTACTGCTGGGCTGTTAATATCTACCTTATCCTAATTTTTTACAATGCATTCATTTCTCGCCATTTTTTTAACTTTTATTCCTTTATTCGATTACCAAAATTTGTGAATAAATGGCACTGCGTTTGTTTTTTTAGCTCCCGTGCCGGTCTCTCTAGGTACGCTGTCGTTCTCTACCTTCTCTTCCTATTTCTTTTCTATCTTGTTTTCGTTCCTCGACGCTTTTCTGACGCTGCTCCTGACACGGCAACTTTACCTGCAGCGCCGCCTACGCCACCGCTTTGAGAAAATAATATCGTGGCGCGATATTTTAGCGGCTAAATGCGCCGATGAGTGATGTATGGATTTTTTTTTTACTCGTGCTAGATGGTACAACTCCGTCCGCCTATTCGTACACTTTACGTAGACTTGACGGGCAGTCACAGTCCGGAGCTGGTTTTGTGCAATGCACTGCCAGCCGTACTACAATTTCGTTTCCGCTCTCTGACCCTCTAGAAGCAGGAGCCACTGAAATTAGCTCTGACCCCGACGCCATCTATTGCTCGTTCACTCGTCACCTGTAAAGTTTTCGCGGCGAGTCTCCTCTTTTGCTGCTCGCTCCACGCCACGTGCCTCTGCTGCTGGAGGTATTTCTGCAATGTCGAAAGCGAAAAGCGTACGTCACTAACAACATGTCTAGATACTCCCAAGTACCTAAATGTTTCGCACTGTCTTCGTTCTTTATGAAATCATGCCGCTTCGAAGCGAGCTGTGCTTCTGTATTTCACAAAAGAGTACATGTTTACCTAAAACAGCACAAATGCTGAAAATGTGTTGAAAAATGGCCTCAACCTTGACCAGGCATTTACGCTTCAGAAAAAAAAACTCGGCATTTCTGATTACAACCATCACTTTGTAAATAGCACACACTGAAACTGAAGTACATTTTTTGTTTGATACCTGGTTATATTGCTTATGATTCTTCATTCACAACCATGCATTAAAAATGCTTTAGTCGTCACACTTTGCCCACCCATCTAAGAAAGCAGAGCTATGACTCTAACACACATTAAGCCTTACTCTCACCTTCTGATATATTGCCTCATGCGTTAATACTTCCCCCATATATGCTTATTTCTATCGTTTTGGCCAATGATCAGAGTCTCCTCCGTGACATCTCACCCGTATACATATTGCGTGGCCTAAACAGTGTGTTCACGCACGATAAGAAAGAGGTATGATCCCAAAAGCTGTTCATTTCCACGTACCTGTTTCTTCTAAGAAGTGACGCAAGCTACAAAGGTGAGACGTAGGTCGTCAGATGGAAGAATAAACAAGTCTGGCTGCGAGTGCGCTCAGTGTAAAAGTGCTTAAGAGAAGGATCCAGAAAATCATGCCTTAGTCAGCGGCGACATAAATATTCACAGAACCCATTGATACTCCTCATGCCTTAACCTGGTGTTTATGACCGGTTTCGGAACTACACGCCTGCTCTAAATCCTTCACGCACGGCCATTGTTCTGTCAATGCTCGATGGTATAATGAACAACCTCTAATCGCTAAATGCAGCAAAGCAGCAGAATTTGCGGGGCAGGAAGTTTTCTGGAGAGGTGGTCATTAGATTTAAGTATATAAGTAATGTGATGTGCGCTAAGGTATTTCAAATCCTGTGGAATTAAAATAAAGACTGGCAAAGCGCAATATTTCTCATGTATCCCACCTATTTTTAATGCACCCCATATGTTTTATAATTGGTTAAGTTCTAGAAGCCACAATAACAACGCAATGTCGCCCGAACAAAGTAGAGCAAGATCAATTTTGCTTAATAATAACCTGACATTAGTTTTCACAAAAAATGACGTTATTACGCGGCATGTCAAAATATCGACTGTGCGGATACCCTCTCAATTAACAAGGCTGGAATATTTATACTACTGTTAAAATCAGACTATAATAAGAAACCTGGACCTGACAACATAGGAAACGAATTCCAGACTCGATATGCTGAATGGGCAGTCAAATATTTATTTCTAATATTTAGCAAGTAATGCACAACGGGTTCCCTTCTCCACGAATGGAAAATGGCTAAAGTAATCCCAGTTCACAAAGGAGGTAATAAAACCAACGCTTCAAGCTTTCATCCGATTTCACTAACAAGCAACGTGTGTAAATTACTTCAGGACATTATTCTTCAACATCTTTAATAGTTTCCTTCAAAAAGAACAAATCCTATCGCTATTCCAGCATAGTTTCCGTAAAGGTCTGTGAACCGTCGCGCAACTAACCGAATTGGTACACTACGTATCACTAGAGGCCGGATTTTTAGGCATCAAAAAAGCGCGTTTTAGGTGCCAAAAATAGGCAGGCACGCATGATATAGGCAACACCGTTTAAGGCATCCAACGTCGTAAACGTAGGCAGAATATTTTTTCACATAAATGCAAATAATTTTAAACGAAGACATTCGTGACCATTATCTACGACAGGAAAGCAAAAAATGTTATTGTTTATGGTGGCACAAAGGCGCGAACAGTTAAACATAGCCGTGCAATTGTCTCATAAAAGTGCCGCACTAATGACGATCAACTGGCTTAATTCAACAAGCACGCTGCTCATAGTCATGTTCAATATGACCACTGT
Source organism: Dermacentor silvarum (assembly GCF_013339745.2). NCBI lineage: Eukaryota > Metazoa > Arthropoda > Arachnida > Ixodida > Ixodidae > Dermacentor > Dermacentor silvarum. The sequence continues at coordinate 153,874,660 of NC_051161.1, forward strand.
CGCTTACTCGAGCGTCACATATAGTGAAACAGGTGTGCAAAAGAATACTTAAAAGCTGGGAATACTGATTAAAAAAAGCGCTACTTTATGTATGCCTGACGCGAATAAATTAACACACAACAAAAACAGACAAATAATAAATGCAAGAGAGACTACGATTTATTAAGAAATTAACATGTTCCTACGTGAGGACTGTTAGGTGCAACTCTGGCAATTTTTTCATAAACAATGAGATTATCCGAATTGTACAGGCAAGACGTCCGAACACTGCCAAATATATTTTCACCCATTTGAAGTCCACACGTTTCAAGAAATCTGTCTGGAGAGCACCCGAAACATAGTCTAAGAATTACTGGGAAAATTGTGTAAACAATAGCAAACTACCACCATCTCCAGATTTTCAGATTAAAAATTGTACCTCTTGTCACTGATAATGAGCTTGCACGCTGAGAAGGAACGCTCGACGTCGACAGATGTTGTTGGAGCGTCGTTGTAATTAGGAACATTCGATGGCTTAACCGACACTGGGATCCTTGAGTGCTCACCAGCAGGGAGTCCTGAAACTTCTTTAAGGGCAGAAAATCCGTCGTTCTTGTCCAAGGCCGATTGTAACTTTGCACGTGCCTTTTCGGCTACTGGTCCTCCAGGAACGGCGGCGATTCTTTGCTGTGCATGGAGAATTAGTGCAATGTTCTTAATTAGAGTTTCTCCCATACTTCCAAGTTTCTTGATAGTGTTTGATAGTTGGCGCACAAGTAGGCGAGCTCTTCTTGGAGGCTATCCACAAAGAGGACACCTTGACCCTTCCTGGCTGCAGCACTCTCGTCACCTGTAAAGCTGTTAATCACGACCTTGATGTCCGAAAAGTAGCAGTTGTAATACTCAACAGCTTCTAGCCATGTTCCGAAACGTGTGACAATGGACTCTGGTGGAAAGGTTACGTCCAACAACTTCTCCTTGAAAGAGCGCAGGCGAGAGAGTGCCTTCAGGAACACGGCCTTTGCTGAAGCAATCAGCTCGTTGACGTCATTCCTCAGTTCTTCACAAACACGCTGGAGCGCATGAGCTAGGCTTCTGACGTGCGCCATCTGTGCGTGGAAGGTTCTCAGAAGATGAGCTGCCTTGTGCATGTAGGCTGCGGCGTCTGTGTAGAGCACCAAGCCTTGGTGTCCTCGACCCCTACAGGGTGCAGAACCTTCAGGGATTCGTTTACAAAGTATGCTATAGTCTCCCCATTTGTTCTCTCCAAAGGCTTCGAATACGCAAGGAAAGCCCTTGTCTTCCCGTGTGCTGCAAGCCTCCCAGCTAGACATTGAGTGATGAAGCGCCCCTTGACGCCTGTTGTTTCATCTAAGGAAATCCAAATGCAGGAGTCCCCAAGCTCTTCTGTGATTCTCCTTAACGTTTCTTCATACAAAGGCGGGAAATAGCTTTTCGCAATGTATACTCAGACGGCACGTTGTGGTTGCAATACTTGTGTAGGGATTGTTTCAGCACAGGATTTTCAATATTGACCCAAGGAATATTTGTAGCCATTAGGGCCTCGTACAAATCGACGTTGAAAGCGTTCGTCCGGTAGTGCTTGAAGGCTGTTGTCAAAAACGACTTTTTCGATGTTAAGGGCTTGTCGCGCTTAACTTTTGTAAAGAGCACATTCCGTCTTCTCACGCTGCGCCGGATGGTACTTTTCTCGCAAGGAATCTGCGCAAATGCCTTAGGATTTATTAAATACGAAGCGTACATTCAATATCACAGCATCAAAAAACATGCTAACATACTAAGCATCCTGACAGCCTCACACAAGGTAAATAAGAAAGAAGAACGGGAACCGAGGGGCTCGATTTTATTAGTCATAACCACATAAAGCCAACAGACAATGAAGCCAAGGAAAGCATCGGGTAAATTAGGTGTAGTTGAAATTGGAATGTAGTAAATAATGAAGAAAAGGGAAATGAAAGTGGACGAAAAGATAACTTGTCGCCGGCGGGAGCCTAACGCGCAACCTCCGCATTACGCGTGCGTTGCACTACCAATTGTGCTACAGCGACAGCCATCAATTCGTCCACTAACTTGGGTATTTATGTTTACTAGATCTAGCCCTAGGAGTGTTAGCCAGCGCCACTCAGTACCATGGTGGGCGGATATGGAACATCCTTTTTAGCCCGATGGCGTCACGATACACGTGATTTTGGGAGAGCCGGCACGTAGCTAATAAACCCTCGCATGCTACCTAATGCAGTCAAGGCTGCCATATTCGAGACCCTCGTAATGAAATACGAAAGAAGAATGGGAACCGAGGGGCTCGATTTCATTAGTCATAACCACATAAAGCCAACAGACAGCGAATCCAAGGAAAGCATCGGGGAAATTAAGTGTACTTGAAATTGGAATGTAGAAAGTAATGAATAAAATGGAAATGAAAGTGGACGAAAAGATAACTTGTCGACGAACGCGCAAAAAATTGCGAATGTTTAGTGCATAGCATAAAAACAGGCTCCGTGCATCCGCGCTATCTATTTGAAACATCGTCTTTGAGTATCAATCGATCAATTGGTCCTTCAATCAACAAATGTTTCAATGTTCACTTATCGCAGCATACAGGGACGGTACATAGAATTGTGACTCGCTACCACATAGTTTCTAACACATTTCGTCCCAATAGCCTCAATGGTATTGAATATTTATAACTTTATAAAGAAAGCTAGCATGCGAAATAAGCAACGTTTGAACAAAAGCAGGAGCGCTGTCTGCACTTTTCGAAACAATGCAGGTACCTCCTTCCTGTTCTTAGCGAAAGGGACAATATATAGGACTAGGTTGGACCCCATAGGGTTACCAACAGTGTATATGTTGCCCTGTTAAATGAGTAACGGGCTCAAACTGCACTCGAAAGCCAAACTTGAGGCTAAATAGTGTTCATATAGGCGCCCATATTGAAAATAGGCATTTATAGGCATTTATAGGCATTTAGGCAAAAACGCCAAAATAGGCATTTATAGGCACTACAAAAAGACTATAAAACCTAATTCATGCTCATATATCAAAGTGGGGCGATAGGAGCGCAAGGAACAAAATAGGCATTTGCCTATTGATATAGGCATCTACGTATCACATTCAAAGCAATTTACATGACTTCTCCGAAGCATGTGATCGGGTATCGCATCAAAAACTAATTGTAAAGATTGAAGCAGTACGATGTAACGGGCCAAGTACTAACTGGATTCGTGCATACCTAAACGACTGGAGCGAGTTCGTAGAAATTAATCGCCAAAACTCAGAAATAACTCAAATTACATGAGCTGTACCTGAGAGTAGTGTCCCGGCACCGATTTTTCCCTTATTTTTATTATTGACTAACCCTCATATATCCAGACTAATATGCGCCTTTTTTCCGAAGATTGCATCCTATATAAACAATTTAAAGGTACCCATGCCCACAGCGTCCTCGATAATGCTCTAAAGTGAGTGTCAGAATGGTGAATTCAATGGCATATGGCATTTAAAAAAAATTCAGAGCCCTTCCCCTGTCCAGAAAACGGGGGTAAGCGAAGCTTGTGCAAAGACGACGCTGTCGCAGGCGTTCCGCTTCGTGTGCCCTAAACTCGGGGCCCGCGGCTCGTCGCTGACGTTTCACCTGCGCTTCGGAAACCTTCACGCTAGAATCGGACGACAAGCTTCGCTTACCCCCATTTTCTCGACAGGGGAAGGGCTGGTGATTTTGTCTCTTTGGGTCCCACATGTGACAAGGGTAGTTCAAGTGCGCGTTGCAGGTCCCCGACCCCACAGGGGTATGTGCCATTGAGCTGGGACCCTTTCTATACTATCACCAGGATCGGCCCACTTTTCAGCTTGACCCTACCACCACCACCGCTACCACTTGTGAGGCAACAGAAGCTTCTCTTGAATATAGCTAAGTCAGCATTCCTAAGAATAACGAGGAGAGAGAGAGAGAGAGATTCAACTTATATTGGTGCCAGCAATTCACGAGTGCGGACGCAGCCTCCCTCCGCATAGCAGACGGCCGAGATCCCCTGGATCTCAGCGGCTGCCTCGGCTAGCTGGACGGCCCAGATCTGGTCTTGCTGGTCTGAGATGAGCAGCAGGGTCTCCCAATGCTGCCAGTTTTGAATTTTGCGGCCCTCGAAAGGAGATGCCTTCGAGCATGCCCATAGAATATGTGGCAGATCCACGCTACTTTTACATAATTTGCATTGATCGTTGTATTTCCCTGGATAGAATCTGCTGCAGGCCACCGGGTTAGGATACATGTTTGTTTGCAGGAGGCGCCAGGCCACCGCCTGTTGCCTGGTTAGCGCGGGATGAGCTGGTGGGTAGTGGGCCCTTTCCAGCCGATAGTAATCGGTTATTTCTTTGTAGCTGACCATGCGGTCTCCTCTCGTTCCCGGCTGGGCCGGCTCACTTGCTCGGCGAGTAAGTCCTCGGGCTACGTTGTGAGCTGCCTCGTTTCCAGGGAGAGAGGAGTGCGCGGGTGGCCAAATAATTTTGATCGTCCCGCGGGGACGGTCGCTGTTATTGTTTAGAATTTTGAGCGCCTCTGGCGAGATGCGTCCTTTCGCGAAATTATGAACTGCAATTTTTGAGTCGCTTATGATAATTCTCGCTTTCGTGAAGGCCACCACTAATGCTATGGCGGCTTCCTCCGCAACTTCGGCGTTGTCGGTTCTCACGATGCCACTCGCGAAGGGTTCTCCGTTCGCATTTACCGCTACTACAGACATCCCTTTTCGTTCTCTGTATTCCGCGGCGTCTACGTAGGCCAAGGCATCTACGTCGTGGTATTTGCGCTGAATGCGGCGTGCCCTTGCCTCTCGTCGCTCTTTGTGGTGCTCCGGGTGCATGTTCTTGGGCAGTGGAGGAATTTAAATTCCCTCTTCGTCTCTAGTGGAATGCTTAGTGTCGTGCCATGTTGCGCTTCATATCGAATTTTGAGTTTCAGTAGAGTGTGTCGCCTCGTTGGCGTTTGTGTGAGTCTTTCGTATTGGGCGGTAGGGTGCCCCTCGATTAGTTCGTCAAGCGTGTTGTGTAGCCCCAATTCTAAGAGTTTGTCGTTGGGTGTTGTGACTGGGACGCCAATTGCCTGTTGCCTGTTTGAAAGCTCGTCTAATGATGCATTCCATCTTGTTTTTTTTCTGCCACACCAAATGTTAGGTACGGTGCCACATAGACGACGCGGCTTATGACGAAGGCCTGCACTAAACGAATTAGGCTGACCTCCATCATGCCGTAGTGTCTATTGGCAATCCGTTTGATTAGCCTTAGTGTTTGCTGTGCGCTGTTCTCTAGCGCCTTGATGGCACCGAGGTTTCTGCCTTCCGCATGCAACCGGAGTCCTAGGACTTTGATTTGGTCTACGATAAGTATGGGCCCCCGTTCACCTTGACGTTAATGTTCGGTGTTCCTCCGTATTGTTTCCTGGTCGTAGGGTACACCAGCAGGAGTTCAGGACTTTTGAGAGGAGCAACTGAGCAACTGAGGAAACAAAACTGTTCCTGCGCTATCGATGATACCTTAGAAACTCCTTTTAATGAGTATAATTATGTGGAAATAATCATATTAAATGACCTCAGATGGGAGGTACAGGTAAATCAAGTAGCGTCATCAGCACTAAAAAGACTGTCTTTTCTTAAAAGACGTCTTCATTCAGCACCACATAAAGAAAGCGCCTAGCCTATAGCACCTTTGCCAGGCGAATATTTGAACACGCTAACGTTGTTTGGTTGCCAGACAAACCCACCGTGGTTGCTTAGTGGCTATGTTGTTGAGCTGCTAAGCACGAGGTCGCGGGATCAAATCCCGGCCACATCGGCTGCATTTCAATGGGGCGAAATGCAAAAACACCCGTGTACTCAGATTTAGGTGCACGTTAAAGAACCCCAGGCGGTCCAAATTATTACGAAGTCCCCCACTATGGCGTGTCTCATAATCATGTGGTTTTGGCAGGTAAAACACCGTATTTCTTTTTTTCCTCTTGTTATGAACTGATTAATAAATTAGAGTCGTTGAAATAAAATGCAGTTAGGTTCATATACCAAATACCGTTTACCTGGCTCCCTTCAGCAATAAGTGACAAAGCTTCAATCTTCACGTTGTGTAGCCGCGCTAAATTCGCACTTGAAAAAAAATGTTTCAAATTTTTCACATCCAGCTTAACACTGACAGTTCCAGGTACCTGTGTAAACGGTAAACCGTAAACTAGACACACACACCGTAAACATCCCCAAACACTACTGTAATACCGATAAGAATCTGACTGCGTCGAGTACTAAATTTATGCTCAAGCAATTAGATGGTCTCCCTACATATACGCATAACTAGCTGTAATAATTATGATAACTTCCTGTCATTATTCCAAAGCTACTTACATATCTCACAGGAATCAACTGTAACACTTTAATTGCCGCGTGCACTTTTGTATAATATCTTCATAAAGTGCAACATTACTGCTTCATACATTTTACAATTGTCGTTACAGCGTGCAGCTCGATTCCTGTAAGTACGGATGCATTATATGCCAGATTGCGCGAAAATCCGCAGTCGTCGGCGTCGCGAGCAAGCGAGGGTACCACAAATGGACGACGGTGCAAAGAGTATAAGAACACGTCGAAAATGCTCGGGTTGACGTCAAATATCCCAGGGAGGCTTCTGTAACCTATATTAATTATTGGCTTTGAAAGGAAACTTTGGTAAATTTCGCTCTAGGTCAGCATAGGACCCCGAGTGCGATGCCACAGCGGCTCCCCGGTTCTGGATTACTAAAGGTGTGCCTAGTGCGCGCGTCACTGCACACGTCACGTCATGTTGAGACGCTTGGCGCGTTTTGATTCGGCCTTACCGAGGCGCAGTTCGAACGCAGGCGGCAGCTTGCGCGGGCAAGGAACGAGCGGAAAAAAATATTTCACCAATTGAATGGTAATGCTTTCACAGTCACACACGTAAGCAGCCTTAACTGTCTCTGCCCAATATTTATTGTTCAAATATTATATTTACCAGCCCACTCCTTTTGTAAACGCTCGCTATTTTTGCACATTGTGATTTGCTCTATTGTTTTGTATTAAGTTATAATTATGCTTATACGACTTATTCATTTTGCAACTACACTCGCGCTTCATTCAATATGCCTGTGAGGTATGTGCCTTTCCTGTTAACATCACATTTGGGACTAACAGTTGTAGCTTTCCTAGTTAACATAACTAAAGGAAACACATAGCATAATACTGAAGGATGGTTTCCGCCATTTTATTCTAAAATTGCCCTCCTCGTCCTCATCTTCCTTGGTCTCCTTTGTTCTTCCTCTTCTTTCGTAGTCTAAATGTGGCACGATTCACCCGCCCTGCCTCTTTGTTCACACCTCCTGGTCTGGTACGTGAAAACATTTCCGATGGAGGCACACTCTTCTTTACCAGAGCCTCCCAGATACCATATTTTCTTCGGGATACCATGCTGCGACGCCGTCTTTACCACAGGAAAGGGTCCGTGAAATTTGACATTTGAAGTCCCAAGGCCTTTTCTTATTAGGACCTTGTCATCAACCTCTACATGTGGTAGTTCGTTGTTGTGTCTTCCGTCAAAGTTTCTCTTCATGCGTTGTTTGTAGATATCCTCCGCCTGCGCGTTTTTCTTTGTTTCAGTAAGTTGAAGCTTGCCAAGGATACCCAGTTCGCGATCCGCTGGAAGTGTCGGCGTGACTCCTGAGAGGCGCCAAAAAGACGGCAGCACCCCAAGCCACTGGTGTATGACCGGTTATGGTTCCTCACAGCAACCTCTAGGCAGCACTTCCACCCACCTGTAAACTTTGGGTACATCCTTAAAAACTTCTTCACATCTCGGATGGCACGTTCCGCGAGGCCGTTTGCGGCGGGGTGGTAGGGCGAGCAAAATTTGATAGTCATGCCAAGATCTCAAGTCCACTTCACTAGTTTAGCACTACGGAAGGCAGGCCCATTGTCACAAACCATGGTCTTCGTGTGTCTAAAACATTCTGCTTGAAGAAGAGCAATCACGCTGTGAGCGTCTTCCTTTCCTCCCTTAGCGGTAATCATTCTGGCGCATTCGTCTATGCAAAGTAGAAACGCCTGTGCTTTCCTGACACCTTCACCCGTTTTCTCTAGCTCTGCAAAATCCAAGGGAACGGCTTCAGAGGGGACTCGCGAATGCTGCGGGATTATCATGAGGTCGGTCGCCTGTCTGTACTTCACTTTGTTTACTTGACATGTGGGGCATGTCCCTACATAGTTGCTAATCTCTTCTTTCATACTTGGCCATGTAAACCACTTCAGTAGCTTCTTATATGTGCGCCAAAACCCATCATGCCCACCTGACTCTGGAGTATTGTGGTAAAGGTGAAGGATCTTCGGAACCATTGTCGGTGGCACGTGGCATTTTCCATCAACCTCTTTCGTTTATTCTGTGCCTTCCCACAGCTTCACGTAAGTTATCTGTTCCGGCTGTTGGCTGGTTTCGGAGACGAGCAATCTAGACAAGGTATCTGCATCGGTTAGCAGCGGACCAAGGCGATGCAAAACGACGAAGTCAAATTGTTGCAGGTAGTTAACCCACCTTTCAATGCGGCCTCGTGGTTGTGCAATACCAAGAAGGTGCGTCAATACCTCGTGGTCAGTGAAAAGTGTGAATTTCGCTCCTTCTAGGTAAGTTCGGAAATACTGAACAGCGTTCAAGACCGCCAGTGCTTCCTTTTCGGTGGTGTTGTAGTTCACTTCTGCAAGCTTCAATGTGTAGCTGTAATATTCCACCAGATGATGTCTTTGGTGGTCACGTTCGTTTGAGAGTTTCTGATAGAGCCCTGCCCCAGTTGCATAATGTGATGCGTCATTGTTCAACACAAACGGTAGAGAGAAGTCAGGAATGCGGAGGATACGGTCAGATGATATAGGCTTTACTAGTTCACGGTAGGCACTTTCAGACTCGTCATTCCACGGGAATAGTGTCTTTTTGCATCAGTCGTGTGAGGCATCGCGTCTTGACTTCATATATTCTATTATAAAGGCCCTGAAGTGTCCAGAGAGGCCAAGGAAGACACAAAGAGAATGTACGTCGTAAGCCTTTACCAACTAGAAATTCTTTCAACGTATTCCTGCTTTGTGCTTTTGGTACAGCCGTCAAATGCCCTGCCTAGGAATACCACTTTTTCTTGGAAGAATGCACTTTTCTTAAAGTTTCGCTCATGGAGAATGTTCATGGAGAACATTCAACCGAATACGTAGCGCCGTCGCCGAACATTCCGAAGACGCCGACCACAAGATTTCTTTCCAAGAAACCCAAATCCTTCAAACAGAGACAAACTGGCGAAAAAGGCTACTACTCGAGTCTTGGCACATTCAGAACACGGCGGGTAATACAAACCGCGTGAAGGGCATTCTTCCTTCTTTGTATGTTCATGGCCTTGCAGACGCGACGAAGGGAAGAAAGGACCCCCCGCTCTAGGTCAGCAACACCAAAACAACTCGTCCCCCCCCCCCCCCCTGTCTGTCGTCAACGCATTCCCGTGACTAAAGGGCGCCCAGCATCGGTCAACCCAGCCGACCAGCGACGCCGAAGCCCCCCCCCCCCTCGTCCCCACCCCACCCCCACCACCTATTTTGTCTGTCTAGCACAGATGCCCTGCCAAGTGTATCCGCACCTTACGCTCTCTCCCCCTTCCTCTCCTTTGTTACGACGGACCTTTTAACAGCGGCACACCGCCACCTCCGAAGAATACCCCCTGAAGAAGGAGCCGAATTGGTTCCGAAACGTCGGGCTAGTCAATTTCCTTATTTGGTTGGAGTCAATCTCTAAGTCTTAATTTCATTTTTTGTGGTTTGAAAGAGTACCCTGTTGCGAAAACGACAACATCGTCGAATAGCAAATGACGCGCGTGCCGTTTGGATCGACATCAAGCCCATTTCTCCTGATAGCAACAATATGCCACCATTTGTACAACGTACGCGAAAAAGAACGCCCGCCGGAAATTTGAAGAATAGTTTCTATGTTGACGACTTGCTGATAGGAGCCGATGTGTACAACAGGTCGAAGTTAATCATGATTAACGCCGGAATGAAATCAACCTTCGGAAGGGGAAGACAAACGACAGCCAACTGCGGGAAGTTTTTGATGAAAATGAAGAGTGTCTAGAAGGATTTGGCAGCAGCTCAACAGCAGTCCTAGGTATGCGCTGGGACACCTAAGACGACTACTAGATATGCTCTACAAAGTCAATCGTGGAGTTTTTAGCTTCGGCCAAGGTGTACACCAAGCGCACATTGTTAAGAACAGCGTCCAAAATATTCGACCCCCTTGGTATTCACTGACCCTTCACCGTAACCGCTAAGCTGCTATTCGACATGTTGTGGTCCTTGGAAATCCCATGGGATGCTGAACTGCCGAAGAAAATTCAAGCAACATGGAAGGAGTGGTGCGCTGAAGTAGTTCAACCCAGATCTATCATGATTCCAAGGTGTGCCAGGAGTTAACTAACACGATAAATGACAGTGGCGCAAGTTCATAAATTCGTTGATGCCAGTCCCAGAGCTTACGGAGCATGCGCGTACCGCAGAACCGTTGATCTTCGCAGCTGTTGTGTTACGACACTCATCGTAGCAAAGTCTCGCATTGTACCTACAAAAGCCTTGACATTGCCGAAGCTGGAACTCGTGGGTGCTGTTGTAGGAGCGCGACTACTCAAGTATCTAAGAAAACCATGGGACGCCGTACATTTCTCACATGTCATATGGTCGGACTCTAAACCTGTACTGAGCTGGATTCGCGGGCAACACGACAAACTCAGCCCTTTCGTCAAGAACAGAGGGGCTGAGATGGCTGAAGCTACCGAAACAGATACGCGGCGTTATTGTTCTAGTGAGGAAAACCCACCTGACTTGCTGACACGGGGATTAGTCTGCATCATCGCTGCGAGAGAACCGCAGCTAGTAGGTCGGCCCATACTGGTTGCCGCAGTCTGAAACGACGTGGCCAGTTGAACGAACCATCGTTTATGTCACAGAATTTGAATGCGAAACTTAACTAGAAATTTCATCAGAGAAAGTTGTTCTCCAAAAACGAGAACAATGTGAAGACGTCATAAACGTGAAAAAGTACAGCAGCTTATCTAAGCTTCTACTAGTCACGGCATTAGTGTCCAGATTTGTGGAAAGGACTCGGCGCACACGGACTGTGCATACCGGGCCTATTACAGCGGAAGAGTTAAATGCTGCCGAAGAGTTTTGGATAAAGCGAGCTCAGCATGACGCTTTCTCCCATGAAGTCGAGCAGCTGTCTGGTCGACGCACTCTCTCGAGACACTTCATTCTGCGTGACCTGCATCCGTTTTTTGATAACAAAGGACAACTTCATTTGGGTGGACGTCTCCAGAAAGCGCAACTTTCAGATCAAGAAAATTATCTGTGATTTTGCCTCAGAGTCATGAATTCACCACACTGGTCATTATGGAGGCACACTTTTGTGTTCTACATGGAGGAGTATCAGCCTAGCTGACTCAAATTCGTTAGCGCATCTGGATTATCCATGCCCGTCAGGAAACGAAAAAGATCACAAACAACTGCTTTCTCTGCAAACGATTCCGCACCAAACCCATGTGCGTACCATGCTCCACTACCAACAGACCGAGCCACTAAGTCTCGTTCATTTGAAGTGGTGGGAATCGATTTTGCAGACCCATTATTTGCAAAGTGCAACAAAACAGAAACTAAGTGCACCAAGGTTTACATTGTGCTTTTTACTTGTGCAACAACTCGAGCGGTGCCTCTACAAATGACAGTAGGCCTCTCATCTGACGCTTTCCTGCTTGCCTTCAGAAGGTTCCTTGCACGCAGGGGAGTGCCTCTCATGGTGTATTCTGACAATGTGCTGACCTTCAAGAGGGCAAGCAAACACTTCCGTGACGTGGGAAGCATTATGAATGATTCTCCGCTTAGTTCATTTCTCGCCGACCATCGAATCTCATGCAGTTCATATATTCCTATGCAAGTTCATATAAACCTATCAAAATGAACAGAAAGAACTGATGGCATCGAGCGGAGGTTGAGTGGTGTAAGTGCGCTGAACTCTAATGTAGACAGCATCGAAGCAACAATAACGAACTTCGAAGCACAACTCCCAAACATTGGTGAACATGTTGATGACCTAGAAAACGGAAGCAGGAGAAATAACCTAATAATTTATGGCTTGCATGAACCTAGAGTTGAGACATCAGAAGACTCAGAACGAAAAGTAAGAGATGAAGTCGTTTATAAAAAAATAGGCATTAATGTAACCGGCATCGCAAGGTGTCACAGACTCGGAAGAAAAAGCGAAAATAAAATCCGTCCAGTCATTCTAAAATTTCTTGACTACCGAGAAAAAAATGCCCTGTTTAGAGCATCACATAGACTAAAGAGACTGCACCATCACTATCTGAAGACTTTTCGAAGCGAGTACGTGAAACACGGAGGCTTTTGTGGTAGAGTTCTAAGGAAGAAAGACAGAAAAACATTAAAGCTCCTTTACGATAAGTTGAGCAACGATGGGAATTTGGTTGGGATGCTGAAAAAAGATCCCGTTATAAGCTGAAGAAATCAGGTCCTCGAGACTGACAGACGAAGCGCAAGCGTGGCCCTTTAGGAATACTTAATGTAAATTGTAGGAGCATTGTAAACAAGCGTACAGAGTTAGGGGGAATTTTTTGTCGTACAACCCAGATATCGTTGTCTTGACGGAGACATGGTTAAATGAAGAAATATGTGATAGCGAGTTCATTTCACTTGGGTATAGCGCCTTCAGAAAGGACAGGGGTAGCAGGGGTGGAGGAGTAGCCATCCTTTTCAAGGATAACATTAAGCTCTTAAAAATGCCTGATAATAACACGTTGATTGCATTTTCTGCAAGGCCTGCCATGAAAATGTTCGACATGTCATAGCTGCTCTGTACAGCCCTTCGAATTCTGATGAAGTTTTGCATTCTTTGAAGCTGTACATAAGCGAGCATGTGAAACCCGGTGACCGCATTAGTCTCTCGGGAGATTTTAACTTGCCAAGCATTGATTGGGAAACAATGTCGCTCAAAAGTGATAACGACAGCTTAGGGGAGGACATGCTAGACATTGCCCTTTCTTTTAATTTATTACAGTTAGTCGATACCTATACTAGAATACAGTGTAATTCTGAAACAATCCTGGACCTCTTCTTTGTAAGTGGAACCATAAGTAGTCAAACTAAGTGCGATGTATTTCCCAGTATATCGGATCATGAGACGATAAATAATATGAATTGGAAAGACAGCTATAACAATGTCCGTCTCTGCAAAATTCTCCCGAACTGATGATGTCTCGGTTATAGAGATGCTTTCGTTTTACTTAGATTCATCTTCAGAAAATTTGGTAGACGTTCCGGAACTATGGGAACCCTTTAAGTGTATTGTTATTGACTGCCTTGAAAAATATGTACCAACTATTGTTAAGAAAAGAAAAAAAAATCCCTGGATTTCTCGGGAGATGCTGAGATTGAAAAGGCAGCTCAAAAGGTTAAAAATAAAAGGAAAAAAACTGTCAGCCCTTCCACTGGGGTGGAGATAGAAGACCAGTGAAGCTGTGCTATGGTGGAAATTATCTATATCCAATTGTGACTATTGTGATTTAGTTCAGTTTCCTTTTTCTGCCACCACGTGGCGTATGTACCTTGAATAATTCGAAATTCCCGCTGTGACGTATGCCATGACGCACAACGGAGGAAAACACAATAAAAAGAAGCACACCCTAAAACTGTCGCTTCATCTCGGCACTTGGAAACCGTTGTGCCTATATATCAGCGTTATCTCGAAGATGGCTGGCTATTTGCTCGACTCGGTTTTGCTAAAGCCCCTATATATAGGTTTTCCATCTGGCCAGAAAGCTTGTCCGCATTCCGGAGAGATGTCTGGCCCAGATAACGGCTCCCGCGAAGTTTCCATTGAATAGTTTTTTTTTCTTGAGCTGACGTTTTATTTGTGCACCACTGCGGCCACGATCTTGCGTATACGTCAGGGTTCTGTTTCATGGGTTTCCTATAAAACTGCCGTGATCCATTGTTTAAGAGGAAGCTTTAGCTTGGGCCTATCTTCAATGCCGGACACTCAAATGCATGTAAAACGCCGGAATGCTTTTATGAGAAAACCGCTGAACAAATTTGAATGAAATTTGTTGCATTTATGAGTAAAAATTTAATTGCCGAGACTGCAGCAAATCGAATTTTCGTTTAGATAGTGTAATGTTTTACAAAAATTGTAGGATGTTGGTAAACTTGGAAACAAAAATAGAAGCATGAAGTTTGCAAATCTGCAACTCATCCATGAAAAACGAATATGCCATTTCTATAAACTGCATACGTTGGAGCATCAAAAGCAAACATTTTTTTCCTATACCATAAAACTTACGTGAGTTTGTTATAATGTTTAGAAGGGTTTTGCAAATGCAAGGTTCACAACTTAGTGGTGTATTTCAGGGTGGTGTATGGCTTATGATTGCTGTCCGCTTTGGATGTGTTATTACGCGCAGTTTACAGAATTCCGATATCGCTTTTAGTTGCTGAGCTACAGAGTTCTATACGTCAAGGTTTCTTTTTCGAAATTTTGCAATTCTTTAATACCTTACGTAAAAAAGTAGATAACCTAAATAAAATAGCCCTTTCTGAAATCACTACAGATTAACTTTTTTTTTCTAAATTCAACATAGCTCATCAGATTTGGTGCATTGGCTGCACTGAGAAACGATTGTCGATTTCCCATGTATTTCAATAGGAGCCCCCAAGCTCAATGTTCCCCTTAAGTTCAAGCTTGAATAATATACTTGTTGGTAAGATATGTTTGTAAGCGTGCGATCGTAGCCTAATGAGCTAAAGCACCGGCGTACTGAGCTCAACGGGAGAGGATATGTTTGTAAAGCGGCTTGGGAAGGAAGAGGAGAAAAGAAAAGGAGAAAACAGGGATGTTATTCAGAAGCGTCTCTGAGTGGCTAAAAATTACTAAATGCTTTGGTCGTCATACCACCTTACGTTCCATCAGCATAATTTCTATTTCATTCCGCTAGTATTGTGCTATTATTGTCAATCAATCGAGATTAGATCACCGGCGTCATGGCATTGTATTCCGTCGCAATTGTTTATCGCCATCACTTCAGAATCATCTCATCGTCGTCATGCCGTCGTCCTTATATGCCTTCGTCGTTCTAACGACATCATTCCTACCTCGTAATTCGATCGTCGTCACTGCATGCACCGTCGGCCTACGGTCCTTGTTCTGCCATCCTAAGTTAACATTGTCGAGCGATGGTCATAACAAAGCGGGTCAATCAGGTAGAAAGTGTATGGCCGCATATGGCCGAATCACTTGAAACATCAGGAGAAACACTATGCATTCTAAATAAAGGTGTCTTAGCTAACACGGTGTGTCGCTTCTTGTTCGCTACATTGTGTGAATGTTAATCGCATTAACTTCGATAGTCATCTTCACATGGGTTCTGCCGGAATTCTTTCGTCTTCGCGACACTAAGAAACTCTGGTCCACATTGTTCCTACCTTATTAACGCCTCGAATTCCTAGAGGTGATCGTGCTCGGGCGTGGGACGGACGGCCCGAAGTTTGATGGAGGTAGCGGTGTGATTTCGACAGCAGTGCCGCCTGTCAACAAGGGGAAGCGCTACGGGATGGGTGGGAATAGCGGCGAAAGGCACACTTCAAAAGTTGCTAGGCATCACAGAGTCGAATCAAACTGACAAAGAGTCAGAAAAGTATATGCATTGCAATCGCGCTAAAGAAATTGGAAACTATTGGATTCGTCCCAGGTATCCAAGCTATCCTTAACGGGAGTCAATGAGATGAGTTTCGGTACAGCTCGTTACATTTTTCTAGAAAGGAAGACGTGCTTAGAGGCAGAGTGGGCTGCAATATTTTGTTTCTGCACAAAAATATGTAGATTTCCGGCATGATCATTTTGATGGAAAGCAAAAAAAAACATGCCGCAGCTTCGCCCAAAAAGTGAAGCATCAATGGCGATAGCAAATTAGTAGAGAGCTATTCGGAGTAGGGATACTAGTTTTATCGGCAGCATCAACTTGAACACATTCGCTTACTAACAGAATTAACACGCGTGGTGTCAGCGCGCACAAGCAAACATGAATAGATCACGCTGAATGACCACAGACAACGACTGTCAAAACGCTGGCAGCAAGCACAGCCGCCGCAGCGGGCGAAGGTTCGTGCGGTCTATCGCTTCAACGGAAACTGAGCGGCGAATGCACGGCGCATACAAAGTTCAGAGCCGTGTGGGTATCGCTTTTAAGAGACGGTGTGGTCGACCGCCACAGCGGGGCAAAGTACAAACCCAGTTGTTGGCAGAGTAGACGCTGCCACCCCCCCCCCCCCGCGTCCCTCCCGTGCTGCCTTCCCGCTTTCGTGCTTTCGCGTTTGAGATTGAGTGGCCAGTTCCCCTTGCGGCCTGTTGCAAGATGAGCATTTGGTGCCGCAGCACAGCGTCGCCCCGCCTCCCTCCCTTCCCCGGCCTTTCGCGCGACGGTCGCGTTTGCTTTCCGCCGTGCATTCGCTCTCCGTGATAGCGCGCGTCCCCCGCGCGTTCACTCGCCCATACGGTGCGCGGCGACGATTTTATCGCCCTCGGACTTTATACCGAACCTCACAGCGACGGCGACGGCGACGCCGACGGCAGAAATCTGGTTGAAGTGTCCATATAATTCCTATCGCAATATAATAATTAAGTTCTGAAGAAGTTTTTAGAGTACTTAGATAAAATTGTAGCAAATAAATTCTGAAAAGTTAATTTACAACTTTTTGTGTGTTAAGGCAGAGGGCAACTCACTACTGGTTTCCATTATTTTTCTTCGTTATACCTTAACGCGAGTTGAATATTCAGCCGTAGTTTATTGCACAAATAGTCCAACTAATTAAATTGAGACTTTCAAGTGTCCATTGTTCTTAGATATATGCTTTAAGTCTATGCGGATGCTGCAAAATTTCTCAACTGGTGAGATGGATGTGAAAAACAAAACAGAAATGCAGAATATTGTATTGTCTCAGTAAATTTTTATTTTGAATGCTATTTCCACTCGTTAAGTGGCTCAACCCTCGTGTTCGCAGCCTTGTATATGTTTTTTGTCTAAGAGCTTGAATACTTCTTCTAAGCATGCAGTGAATAGCATTGGAGAGATTGTGTCTCCTTGCCTGACCCCTTTCTTTATAGGTAACTTTCTACTTTTCTTGTGGAGAACCAAGGTAGCTGTGGAATCCTTGTAGATATTTGCTAAGATATTCACGTACGCCTCTTGTACTCCTTGATTACGCAATGCCTCTATGACTGCTGGTATCTCTACTGAATCATATGCCTTTTCATAATCTATGAAATCCATATAGAGAGGTTGATTGTACTCCGCAGATTTCTCGATTACCTGATTGATGACATGGTTATGATCCATCGTAGAATATCCCTTCCTGAAGCCAGCCTGTTCTCTTGGTTGGCTGAAGTCAAGTGTTGCCCTGATTCTATTGGAAATTATCTTGGTGAATATTTTATATAATACTGAAAGCAAGCTAACGGGTCTATAATTCTTCAATTCTTTAACGTCTCCCTTCTTATGGATTAGTATAATGTTGGCGTTCTTCCAGCTCTCTGGTACACTTGAAGTTGGGAGGCATTGCGTATAAAGGGCTTAGGAGGCTTAGGAAAGCTTAGAAGGCTTAGAAGGCTTAGGAGTGAGGATCAACGGCAATTATCTCAGCAACCTTCCGTTTGCAGATGACATTGTCCTATTCAGCAACAATGGGGACGAATTGCAACAAATGATTGAGGACCTTAATCGAGAAAGTGCAAGAATTGGGTTGAAGATGAATATGCAGGAGACAAGGATAATGTTCAATTGCCTGGCAAGGGAAGAAGAATTCAGGATCGCCAGTCAGCCGCTAGAGTCTGTAAAGGAGTACGTTTATCTAGGTCAATTACTCACAGGGGATCCTGATCAGGAGGAAGAAATTCACAGAAGAATAAAATTGGGTTGGAGTGCATACGGCCGGCATTGCCAAATCCTGACTGGGAGCTTAACACTGTCATTGAAAAGAAAAGTGTAGAAACATTGCATTCTACCGGCGCTAACATATGGGGCATAAACTTGGAGGTTAACAAAGAAGCTCGAGAACAAGTTAAGGACCCCACAAAGAGCAATGGAACGAAAAATCTTAAAACTAACGTTAAGAGACAGGAAGAGAGCGGTGTGGATCAGAGCACAAACGGGGTTCGCCGATGTTCTAGTTGACATTAAGCGGAAGAAATGGAGCAGAGCAGGACATGTAATGCGTAGGATGGATAACCGATGGACCATTAGGGTTACAAAATGGATACCAAGAGAAGGTAAGCGCAGTCGAGGTCGGCAGAAAACCTGATGGGGTGATGAAGTTAGAAAATTTGCAGGCGCAAGTTGGAATACGCTAGTGCATAACAGGGGTAATTGGAGATCGCAGGGAGATGCCTTCGTCCTGCAGTGGACATAAAATATAGGCTGATGATGATGATGATGATGATGATATGTTTTTTGTAGCACTAGGTGCGTTGTCTGCGAATTAACGTGAATAAACAAGCAGGCCCTGTTTTAATCTGACAGCGACAAAAAAACTACGTTGCGTACGTTGTAGATGCACTGTACTGAAACACAAGTAGACCGAGTCCAAATTTGCATATATTTCGAAACAAGGATGCCTAAATTGCCGACTGAAAAACTGACATTGTAATGAAACCGAATAAAGCAATAAAAATAGCATGTTCCGTGTGAAAATATAATGAGCGTTAGCCTAGCGGGTCTCAAATTTCTGTTTAATGAAATCAGCTTCTAGTGGCTGTGTATTCTGGTATTCCTGAAAGCCAGTAGACCAGCGTATTTAAATTTACATTCGCGCCAAAATTATTGGCTCGAGTTCCATCACTGTAATTCTGAATGACTATATATAGAATCAAAGGTGAGATGAAATGGCTGGCCGCGGCGTGTACGGGAGTGTTCATCTATGCCTTCGCTATAATATGTTGCCGCACACTTTAAAGCACGAGCATGGTGATCAACCGATGTGCTTTTCTGTGACTTCATCCCCAAATGTAAGCAGGAGTTCTGCACTCCCGGTGGTTGTCGCCAGCCTGATCCCTCCCGTATTTTCCTAACTGTCCATTGTATGGTTTGTTTTCATACCAAATATTCACATAATAATCTGTGCGTGTTCCGCTAGCAATGAAATGCTTATTTCTCTCACGGTTATTATGTAATGCAACCAGAAAGAAGGGATGCAGGGCAAAAGCCTGCTTTGATGCAGCTTGAATACCGCCCGGCGGCCGTGGATCACATCGCAGTATCTTCACAACAATCGAGAACTCGACCTAGCTTCGTATAGGCAAAGGGCTAATGGGTCGAACAGAACCGGGCCGGCCCAGGCATGGTACTTTCGGGCTCGGGCCAGGCCCGGACCTGAAAAACCGGCCCGTGTGAAAATATGATCAGATAGTCAGATAGTCTACTCAGATAGTCTACTTCAGATAGTCTCATGAGCAGATTCCCATACGATTATGAAAGATTGAGTAAAACAGCTTAAGGCGTAACCTGCTTCCCTGTTCAAGCAAAAGGATCCAATCAAGTTCTTTTCCCCTCTTACACTTAGAAAGCGGTTGTATCTCCCCAGGACGAACAGTGTCGTGATGGATTGGATTTTTTCTAGTGCATTATTATGCAAAAATAAAGTTAAATTCTTGGGCTTTACGAGCCAAAAGAACGATCTGATTATGAGGCACGCCGTAGTGGGAGACTCCGAATTAATTTGGACCACCTGGGTTTCATTACCGTACACCCAGAGAGAGAGAGAGAGAATTTATTTACAGAAAGGCAGAGAGGTCGGCCTGAGCTGTAACTTGCTCTGGCCTGCTACAATGCTGCATTAATATGCACATCAGAAAACGGATCCCACACATGGCATGCCTACTTCAAAATTGGTAAAACTTGTTGGATACGCTGATTCTTTTACGTTAATACGAACATGTTCTCAACTTTTTTGCAAGAAGTGAAGGGCACACCCTGCATTTTTTAACGACCGTATTAACATGTTATGGCCAAGAGCCATCCTCTGACAGCATAAGACATAAATATTTCACTGATGAATTAATTTTTGGCCACTTTACAAATACGCAAATCTGATTTTGTTATATTTTTAGTGAAGCTAATGCGTACATAATTATGTTAAGAGACATGCTACTCGTGACACACCATTTTTATACGCGCTTCAAGTCGGCCG
The DNA here is from genome assembly GCF_013339745.2 of Dermacentor silvarum. Taxonomy (NCBI): domain Eukaryota; kingdom Metazoa; phylum Arthropoda; class Arachnida; order Ixodida; family Ixodidae; genus Dermacentor; species Dermacentor silvarum. The sequence continues at coordinate 153,894,972 of NC_051161.1, forward strand.
CCAATAAAAACACTGCCTCGTTAGATACCCTTGCATACAGTACACAATCATCCACAAAAATGGTATCTCTGTTTCGATAACATCGCACATATTGTTAATAAAAACAAAATAAGAAATTCGGCAGAGGCAGAGGCATTTAAAACTGTCCTACGTGTGGGGATGCGAAAGCGTTATAGGCCCTTTGGTGAAATGTTTTTTTTTTTTTCGCACGTTCCGTGTCCGCGCAAGCTCTCCCCTGTGTCCTAACAGCGCCTCGGCGAGGCCAAATGAAAACGCGCCAAGCGTCTCAATGCACTCGCTTGCCCACGAGTTCATAACTCGAAGGAGCGCTCTGCGGCGTTTAATTGGACATTAATAGATTTTATTTCATTTAGTCATTTTATACACTCATGACGTGACGCCACCTCCTATACCCATTGGCTGCGCCGGCATGTGCGTAACGGCGCACGCAATAAGCTCCAAGTTTAGTCAGCCAGGTGGCTTCGACGTGACGTGCGCAATGACGCACGCACTAGGCTAATACCACCTGGATTAGTTATCTAGGTAGTGTTGACTAGGCGCACGGCTAGTGGTCACGTCGTTGCTCCACTGGGAACCTGCACGACTACAGTTCGGATTAGAGGTTCGACATTCGTGGCGAGCTGCCTTGTCCTACGCGAATGCCCCCGCGACGTCATTCTCGGAGTTCGTGAATCACAATCGTGGAGCCGCTGTGGTGTCGGGGGAGCGCGCTCGACTCGCGCCGCTGAGGCCCGGGTTCGATTCCTACCGAGATCAAAATTGACGTATTTTTCTTTTCAAAGGGATTAATTTACTTTGTTTACAGGAAGCTCTCTGTTAAATTTGTCGTCAATTCGAGCATTTCTACGCGTTTTTACAGCGTAAGCTATTATGGGCTCATTCAAAAAGCCGTTTAGGGTCGCTATGATGCCGCCGCCGCCCCGTAGCCGGTATCGCATGCGAAATAAAGTACCCGCTCTCCGCCGCGATCGAGCCCAGGCCCGCTCCGTGGGAGGTGGATACTCTACCACTGAGCCACGCAAGCTTTTTTTATTGCGATAGCAATTATATGGACACTCAAAAGCAGATTTCTGCCGTCGGCGTCGCCGTCGCCGTGAGGTTCCGTATGACGTCAATGGAGATGAAATCGTGGCCGCGCGCCGCCGAACGCTGTATGTGCGAGTGAAAGGGCGCGAGGGACGCGCTCTTTCACGGGGAGTGAACGCACGGCGGAGAACAAACGCGCGTTCTGCGCCGTGCTTCCTTAAGGGCTGCAGAAGTAGGCGTCTCTTTCCTCCTTTACAATCACCATATATGTAGAGCAAACGCGCCTTCTTCCGATGCGCGAGAGACCGTGGGGGAGGGGGGGAAGGGGGAGGGAAGGGAGGCGACGTTTAGCTGCGGCACCAAGTGCCTATTTATATCAGAGGCTCCGGCAACAGTCACCAACGCCGCACGCATTTTGAGCGAACGCGGGCAAAATGCCGACAGCGTCGACAACAGTTCGGCGCGTTGCCGGTGCTGCTGCATGTCCAAGTTTATACAGCTGATAAAGCTAATATCATTACTCCGTATATCTCTCTACAAATTTGCTATCGCAATTGATGCTTCACCTTTCAGGTGAAACTGCGACAACTTTTTTTTCTTTACTGCCGTTTCACAAACACAAACAAAAATTATCAGGTACACGTGGACATATTATAAGTACACCAGCTACAACTCGGCCGGTGTATGTGGCTTAAAATGCTTCACAGAAGCCAATTGATCCAAAATAGGTAGCCATTCTGGGGGTTCACCTTGGGCTCTGAACAAGTCTCGGCTGTAGATCACACTCTCAACAAAATAGTGTCTTGCTGAGTGAGTTTGTATACGAGCATGCCTAATATCCATCCTCGTCTTCCATACGCTATGCATGCAAAGCAACATTAGCATATCACTTGGCACTTCCCCTGTATCCGCACATGGCAGAAAACGGATTCCAAAAGGGCTTAATGGCAATTCTTTTTTAAGAGTTCTTCGCAAGACATCCCACAGAAATACGGCATCGTGGCAGTCTAGAAAAACATGTTCTATTGTTTCCGGTTTCCTACAGATTAAACAGTTCACTGACCAAGGTACAAAAAGACCTTTACTTTGTAACCATGGCTGGACAGGTATGTATGTATTTGAAAAAAGAATGTTTTAACTGAGGGCCTGATCGGCATTTTTAACACGCTTTAACACATCGCGTTCAGGACCTAGCTTGTAGACAGCTCGATAGGCAGGTGTTGGTAAGAATACATCAAGAATGTCAGAATACAAACGCTTTTTCGTAACATCAGACAAGTATTCATATGAAAATCTTGCCTTGAGCAAGCGTATAGACATAATTAGATTAGGTTTTTAACTAATTATCTGATGGCCCATATTGCAATTTACAAATTGCAGCCATGTAGTTCGTAAGGCCAAGCCACTTGGAACGAATTCTCAGGATGACACCAGTTTCGAGATATTAGTTCCCAAACATTGCGGAGAAATGCATTGGCGTTCCAGTTACTTTTGTGCGTGAATGCATAAAGCGACGTTTTGTTAAGCAAGTAACTGGAAATAAGTTAAAAACTTATTTAGTGATTTTTTGTTAATTAGTCGATTATGCATTTCAATTTCTTGTGCAAGTAATGTCCGCCTCTTCGAGTAGACCAGCTCACGAACTAGAATTGTGCTATCTGCTACATGCAACCTTTAAAAATTTTTGACAGTGTTCGCTGAAACATCCGGTATATGATCCGGGGGTTTTCATTTATTTAGTAACCACAGGGACCATTTTTATTCTTTATTCAGACATATCCCCGCTTAGCCCGAAAGCGTTACAGCAGGGGGGTTACAAACATGAAAAAAATACATCTTGATTAACACTGCACACCTGTTCACATGACAGCCGATTCCACTGAGCAATAGTTTTAACAAAAAAAGGAATTGGCATACAGGCCCGTCCTAGCTCGGTATTCTCTAATTTTGCACTGGTGGTCAGTGCGTGCAGACATATAGTTTGGCGGTTTTAGGTACATTTCCCTATCAATTCCAGTTTTGTTATGATAGATTTCATACATAAGTCTAAGCCGCAGTTTCTTTCGGCGAGACGATAGCGATTCCCAATTAAGCTCTTTTTTCATTGCCGTGCAGCTGTCCCTCCTCCCGTACCTACCCAAGACGAACCTTGCTGCTCTGTTTTGTATTTTCTCTAGTTTATTTATGAGACATATCTGTGATGGGTCCCAAAGGGTACAAGCATATTCCAAAATAGGTCTTATACAAGTTAGGTATGCCGTGCTTCTAAGGTTAGAGTTCGCACATTTTAAATTTCTTTGAATGTAATTCAAAGCAACTGCCGCTTTGCCAACCACATAGTCCACATGTGCCCGCCAAGAGCAGTCGCCCGACAGCATCACGCCCAAATATTTAGTCGTGAATTTCTTGCTTAAAATATTATTCATAAGATAGTAGCTGGCATCGATTACATTTTTCTTCTTAGTAAACCGCACATGGACGCACTTACCCGCATTCAAATTCATTTTCCACCTAGAGCACCATTCGCAAATACGTTCTAGGTCGGCCTGCAGTTGGAGAACATCATTTTCATTATCAATTTTTCTATACACAATACAGTCATCCGCGAAGAGCCGCATGTTAGAGTCAATACCTAAGTTAATGTCATTAATATATATGAGAAAAAGAAGAGGCCCCAGGACAGATCCTTGCGGGACGCCTGATGTGACCTCAAGATAATCTGAATTAGTACCATTCAAGACAACACGTTGACGGCGATTTGACAAATAGTTTTCTATCCAGCTAAGAACACTGGAATCTATATTTAACATTCGGAGTTTATGAAGTAGTAAAGAATGGCAAACAGTATCAAATGCCCTGCGGAAGTCTAGAAATATACAGTCTATTTGCCCACCCAAATCAACTACAGAAGCTAGGTCATCATAAAATTCAATCAGTTGTGTCGTACATGAAAACCCCTTGCGAAATCCGTGTTGTCTGTTCGTAAGCACTGCGTTGTCCATTAGATGTTTCATGATAGCCTTGTATATTATATGTTCCATGACCTTGCATGAGATAGAAATAAGTGAGATGGGTATATAATTAGTAACTTCTTTTTTAGAGCCTCCTTTGTGAATTGGGACTACATTTGCTATTTTCCAGTCCTGTGGCATCTGACCAGTAGTTAACGACTTGTGAAAAATTAAATAAAGGTAAAGCGAGATGGCATGAGCACACTGTTTTAAAATTCTTGGAGAGATTCCATCAGGACCGATAGCCTTACTTTCATCAAGGTTCTTTAGCAGGGATGCAATGCCGCTAATGCTAAGTTCGATTGGTTGCATAAGAGGAACGTTGCTATTTGATGATTGTGGGCTGCATGCAGATTGAGAAAGAAAGACTGATTGGAAATATCTGTTTAGGCATGTCGCTTTTTCTGCATCGTCAGAAAGAGTGCGTTCATTGTAAATAATTTCATTTATTCCAACAGGATCAGACCCACATCCCTTCAAATACTGCCAGAACGGTTTAGGATTTGTTTTCATTTTGTCATTTAATCGTTTAAGATACTGTTCTTTTGCTTTTTTCGACAGGCTTTTGTATTCGCGTGTTAATTCTTGTAGCCTTTTAAAATGCGCGTGTGTCTTTGTTATTTTATATCTTTGAAACTCATGCCTTCGTTTTTTAACTAGCTTCAATACACGAAAGGTGATCCATGGTTTTTTACGCTTTTGGAGCCTAGCCGATTCAATACTAGGTATGAACTTCTCTGTAAGATCTAACAACTTTTTTCTAAATGTGCTCCATAAATATTCTACTTCGTGTTCTTCCGCAAAGCATTCAAAAACAGGAAGAAAATCAAGAAGTTTATCAGAAATTGATGAATAATCGCCCTTTTCAAAGAAGAAAACTCTTCTACTAATGCGCCTTTTTGTGCGCTGTACTTTCGTTTTAATCCCTGCAACCACAACCCGATGATCACTAATACCGGGAATGATATCGACATTACCTACTAAATTTGGCGAATTACAAAAGAGAAGATCCAGGGTACTATTTATTCGAGTGGGTTCAAGGACATACTGAAAAAAGCCGAAACTATCAGCCAGGTTCTTCATTTCTAGATTGGTACGGCTAGCCTTCATTAACTCGCATGTGCCGTTATCCCACTTTAAGTCGGGCAAATTAAAATCACCGGCGAGCAATATTATTTGGCCAGATGCCTCCGAAACGATATCGTACAGCATTTGCAAAACACGGAAATCCGTACTTGGTGGTCGATAAAACGCTCCAGTGACAAAAGAAAGATTGTTAGCTAGTCTAACTGTGCACCAAACCGACTCGACCGAGTCATGACCGATGTTCAGCATCGAAGACGAAAGGGACGAATGAACTAATAGAAAAACACCGCCGCCATGACCCGGCCTGTCGTTGCGATAAGCAGTATAGTTGCAGGGGAACACCTCGCTATCAGTGATGGATGGGTTAAGCCAGGATTCAGTACCAAACACTATATCTGCCTTTAATGACTCAACCAATCCAGCAAACTCATCTATCTTGTTGACTATACTACGGCAATTTACCACCGCAATAACTAAATCACGATGAACAAAGCAAATATGATTTGTATGTCACCGTTTTGACAGGGCAACAACTTCTTCCTTCTCATCGTCCCATGTAAACGCTCTGCCATTTATGATCAGCTTATCGGCCTTCAACTTAACCTGGTTTTTCTTATCTGCCTTCTTTACTTTTCCGTATTCCCAAAGTTTCTTTCGCACTGCTCGAGTTTCGAATGAAAAGTCCTGTTCTACACTGCAAGAGGAGCCCTTGAACTTGCTTGCATTTTTCAAAACGGCCATTTTTTCTTTATCGGATGAAAAATTTACAATTATAGGTCTTTTCTTCCCTTCATGAAAGCGACCAACCCGATGGGCCCTCTGAACCGACTGCAGTTTGATTCCCAAATTAGTAGTGCAGATACCCTTAACCAAGGATTCAGCTTGTTCCCACGTTTCGGACCGATCATTGTCATCTATCCCGTAAAACACGAGGTTCAATCTACGGCTTCTGTTTTCGAGGTCTGCATTTTTCTTTTGCAGAATTTTTACTTGATGACTTAGATCCCTAATTACAGTTGCTTGTTCTTGTACTAGCTTCATAACATTACCTATCTGGTCTTGGGTTTTGTCAAGCTTGCTGTCCATTTCAGCCATTTTGGTATCATGACTACTTATCCTTGCATCAATGTTATCTAACTTATTCATGATAGTATCCTGTAATTTCTTCAAGAAATCCATTTCGCCTTTATCGAAAGGCCCAGGGTTGAGCTCAATGTCGCCGGAAAGTAGCAAGAGCAGAACGAGCCATAAAACACGGTTCACAACGAAACGAAAACGTCTATCACGTCTAGTGCAATGTACTCGCGCTGTACATGCAACACTCGCCCGCGTGGGAGGAGCCGGCAACGCCATGACTGCTTTAGAAGTTTCAATTAGGTAGAGAGCACTAACCTGCAGAAACAACAGTGGCGTGAACTGCATGTCGGCAAGCGTGCCGGCTCCAAATCCCACGCAGTCAAGGTGCCGCGCAGCTATATAATCCAGTCCCGGGTCACGTGGTTCACAACGGTCGACGAGCCTGCCATCGACGTCATGGTCGAAGAAACCGTTCCCGTGAGTCTTGCAGCGTTCATCGTACAGCGATGAGTTTGCGTCGATTGTCGATATGTGCCATGATGGGGCAGAAGATTGCTCCAGATAGCACGGATTAACCGCACACCCCCCAAGCGGTCGATGTGCGATCACCGTCCAGGAAGCACCGAAAACCTGCAGAAACAACAGTGGCGTGAACTGCATGTCGGCAAGCGTGCCGGCTCCAAATCCCACGCAGTCAAGGTGCCGCGCAGCTATATAATCCAGTCCCGGGTCACGTGGTTCACAACGGTCGACGAGCCTTCCATCGACGTCATGGTCGAAGAAACCGTTCCCGTGAGTCTTGCAGCGTTCATCGTACAGCGATGAGTTTGCGTCGATTGTCGATATGTGCCATGATGGGGCAGAAGATTGCTCCAGATAGCACGGATTAACCGCACACCCCCCAAGCGGTCGATGTGCGATCACCGTCCAGGAAGCACCGAAAACCTGCAGAAACAACAGTGGCGTGAACTGCATGTCGGCAAGCGTGCCGGCTCCAAATCGTCTAACTGGCCTTATGGTCGCTACGGTACACAGCCATAGGGCAACACCACCTATTCGATAATCTAGGTGGTGTTGCATAGGGTGTACGGCAAAGGTTGGCACGTTCTTCATAAACACGTCACCAACGCCGCGCGCATTCGGTGCGAACGCGGGCAAAACGCCGCCGCCGTTGACAACCGCTGTGCGCGTTTTTTGTGTGACCGCACACAACCGCTGTCAAAACGCTGGCTACGTGGCGGATCGGCTAAAGGCCGTTGTCGACACTGTTAGGGGAGAGGCGGGCGAGAGCGCAGAGAGAGAGAGAGAGAGAAATGAACTTTATTAAAGCACCGGCGGAGGTAGCAGGGTGCCACGCAGGACCCTCTTGACCCGACTATATATCTGCAGTCATCAAGTTGCGTCTCGACGCTTACGCCGGGGGACCCAACGTTCTCGAAGAGGCTGTCGTCCCTGGGTCCCGTCGGGTGCATCCCTGCGCGTTTGGCCAGCGAGAGCTCTCTCGATCCGCTGGACCGCCCGTAGTTGTTGCTCTGAGTCCTGAGCCGTTACGGCACTGGCAATGTCCGTTGGCAGTCTGCCTGGGTAGGCCGCTGCCTCTTCTGGATTCAGTTTACAATCCCACAACACGTGAGTTAGCATGGCGGTCGCACTGTTACACACACTACACTTTGCGCTCTCGTATACGTCGGGGCATATGAAGCGCGCGAGCGCAGGCGTGAGCACCGAGTTCGTTTGCAGCTGTCTGTAGAGTACCGCCTGTTCTGTGGTGAGCTGCGGGTGTGGGTCCGGCATGGAGCGACGTGCGCTCCGGTACCATTCCAGCACGTCCGCGTAGCTCGTTACCAGTTCGGCTTCTTCTTCGTCGTCTTCATCGTCGGTGGCTACTCCCTCCGCTATGACGAGGGACGCTGGTGCCACCACGCGGCGAGTAAGACCACGCGCAGCGGCGTTCGCCGTCTTATTGCGGTTTGGGGAGGTGCTCCCGAAGTAGCAGCCTTGATGCGCCGGGAACCATCGCAGACGAGTCCGCAGTCCGTCGGTGCGCTGTCTGTCACTGCACTTCACAACGCGCACCACACTGGCACACACATTATTTCTGCCGTAGTTCCGAACCGCTGTGCGCGAGTCGCTCAGGATCGTTGTACACTTGTTGTCGGCGAGGGCCAGCGCAATGGCGGCTTCTTCCGCCTGATGCGCTTGCTTCGCACGGACGCTGCAAGCACTGTAGATTTCGCACGTTGTGGCGCGTATTGCTACGGCCACGTATGTGTCTTCTTTGTCTTTGTATTTAGCGGCGTCCACGTATAAGGCGCCGTTATCGTTGGAATGTGCTTCAGTGAGGGCCTTGGCTCGTGCGTCTCGTCGGCCTTGGCTGTGCTCCGGGTGCATGTTCTTTGGTAGGGGCGCCACCACCAGTCGGCGGAGGGCCCTTTTCGGGAGGGCGGGATGTCTCTTCGCTTCGTTGTCAGTAGTGTTCGTGCCTTGGCCTAGTCTGGCCAGAATGCTTCGTCCCGTTCGTATGGTTTGGAGTCTCTCGCGCTAAGATGTTCTTTGCGCTTCTGCGATTTCTTCGACGGTGTTGTGCACCCCCAGCTCGAGCAGCTTGGCTGTGCTCGTGCAGTTGAATAAGCCGAGCACAGCCTTGTATGTCCTTCTGATGGCCGCATTTATCCGGTCGCGCTCCTGTACTTTCCAGTAGTGGAACGCGCCTACGTAGGCAGCGTGGCTGATGGCGAAGGACTGCACCAGACGTAGTAGGCTGGCCTCCTTCATCCCTCTGTGCCGGGTCGCAACTCGCTTGATGAGTCGCGTGGCGATACCCATCTTAGTGATGATCTTGTCGACGGTGACGCCGTTGCTCCTACTGGCTTCGAGCACCATGCCTAGGACACGGAGCTTAGAGACTTTCGGAAGGACGATGCTGTCTCTGGTTCGGAGCACGATCTTCTCCGAGTCTTCAGTGGCTTTCTTCCTATATCGCCCGGGTGGTGGGACGATCAGGAGTTCGGACTTTTGTGGCTAGCATCGGAGACCAGTGCCATCCAGCTGATCTTCTATTGTGTTCACTGCTTCTTGTAGCGTTTCTTCGATGTACCCGTCGCTGCCGCCGGCAACCCATAGCGTGATGTCGTCCGCGTAGATCGTGTAACGGACGTGCGGGACTCGCGCGTTTAGTCGCTCCGCAACTCCGATCATGACCAGGTTGAAGAGCAGCGGCGATATCACGGAGCCCTGCGGTGTGCCGACGCTTCCGAGGGTCTTTTCTTCTAGTTGTAGGTTACTCGCTTGTAATTTTACCGTTCGGTTGGACAGAAAGTCCCTTATGTAGTTGTAGGATCTTTGTCCAAGTCCTAGCCGCGAGGCCTGCGACAGGATTGCCGAGTGGCGTACCTTGTCGAAAGCACTCTGCAGGTCTAGGCCGAGAACTGCTCTATTGTCGTGAGTGGGAGCTGATACTTCCAGGATTTCATGCTGGAGTTCTATCATGGCGTCTTGGGTACTGAGCTTCTCTCGAAAGCCGATCATTTCGTCCGGGTAGAGGCCCTTGTCTTCGAGGTAGCGGTTCCACCTGTTACGCATGATGTGTTCCATCACTTTTCCGACGCAGGACGTCAGGGAGATGGGCCGTAGATTTTCAATGTTGGGTGGCTTGCCGGGCTTCGGTATGAGGACCGTGCGAGCCGTCTTCCATTGTTTCGGTAGTTTGCCTTCTCTCCAGCATTGGTTGAAGCATGTTGTGAGTGCTGCGATCGCGCCATCGTTGAGGTTACGCAGCGCCCGGTTGTGAAGCCGGTCTGGTCCTGCCGCCGACTTGCAGTTGAGCTCTTGTAGTACCGCTCGGACTTCCCATTCTTCGATCTCTCGATCCAGTTCTGGGTTGTGCGGTCCATTGTGGTCGGGGTGGATCTCGGTGGCCGCTGTGGGGAGGTACTTGGCATTGATGCGCTTGCTGGCTTCCTCTTCGCCTAGTGTCTTGACGGCAGTGTAGATCGTTTGGGCAAGCCTGTGCTCCTGGTGGCCTTTCGTGGATTTATCGTCCAGGAGGTGTCGCAACAGCTTCCAAGTCTGTCCTTTATGTAGTTGTCCGTCCGCAGCGCTGCACGTTGCGTGCCATTGCTGCGTGCATAGTTCTCTGCTGTATTTTTCAATGGCGCGACCCAGCTCGGCGACTCGTTTCCATAGCCGTCGATTGTGCCGTTGCTTTTTCCATCTTCTTTGCAGGGATTGGCGAGCCTTGATCATGTGAGCCAGCTTGCTGTCGATTTGCGGTACTTCCTCTTCTACGTCCAGCTCGGCGGTAACCGAGTCGGCTGCTTTGGTTACGCGTTCCGTCTACTTCTCGATGTCTTCGATGTCGTTGTCGGCTTCATCGAGGGTTGCGCGGAAACGGGTCCAGTCTGTGAGCTTGTGCTTGAATTTCTTTTGGTTGTTGTGTACCGTTGTGGGTATGTTCAGTTCTATAATGTAGTGGTCACTGCCCAGGTTGTGGCCAGTGTTGCGCCAGGTCGCCGTTCCTCTTGCTTTGCCGGAGAGTCGAGCGAAAGTGAGGTCCGGGTTTGTGTCCCTCGTAGTCGACGTTCCAATTCTTGTAGGGTTCCCCGGATCTGTGTAAAGCACAAAGCCGGCGTTTGAGGCTTCTTCCAGCAGGTCTCGTCCTTTGGCCGAGGTGCGGTTGTATCCCAGCTCTTTGTGTGGCGCGCTGAAGTCGCCGCACACCACCACCGTGCCGTTGGGGCTTGTCTTTGTAGTCTTGTGTAGTAGTGCCTTGAATTTCTGCTGCCCGTGTGTGAAATTGCTGTAGATATTTGCCAATAATATGGGTTCTTGCTTTCTTCTACCTAGCCCGATTTCGGTGACGCAGTGCTCGATGGAGCTGCGTCCCAGTAAGTTCTCGTGGTGTATAGAGGTGAGTCCCTTTCGCACGAAAGTGCACACCTCCTGTGCGGCTCCCTTGCAGTGCTCTCGCGCGCTGGGCAGGCTCGAGTAGGCTCGGTACCCCGGCAGAGTCGGTGTGTCTTCCATGTGGGTTTCTTGTATGATTATAACGTCCGGTGGTTGCCCGACGCTTGCCACGTGCTGCTGCAGTACCGCCTTCCGACACCGGAACCCGTTGGCGTTCCAGTGCCAGATTCTTAGTCTTGTGCGGGTTGTGGAGTTTCGGTCCATGTTTGTGGGATAGGTGTCATGCTGCAGGTGTTGTTCTCTTCATTGGTGGTGTTGTTCTTGTTAAGAATTTGGTTCAGTAGTGCCTTCGTCTCCGCGAAGCCCGTGGTTACCCGGAGCTCGAGTGCGGTTAGGCGCTTCTCTAGTAGTTCGATGCGTTTTTCATGTCTGTTCAGGCGTGCATTGGTGCTCTCACGTTCCCTGTTCATTGCTTTGTGTTCTTTGAAAGAGGGGCGGGATATTTCCGCCGTATGCTCTTCCATGTCTTCTACCGTCTCGTGTTGTGGGGCCGTTGATGGAGGTTCCGTTGTGGGGGTCCTCTCTGCTATTAGTGGTGTAGCTGATCGTTGATCGGGTACCTGTTATGGTGGCGGCGTAGGGGTGAGTGATCTCTGCGCTGCCTGTGCGATGTCCATTCTTGTGGTTCCTGCAGGCTGTTGTACTGCACGCAGTAGTCGTAGGATTTCTGCTTGTCCTTGTTTCAGTTCCCTGACCTGCGCCTTGAGGTTTTGGTTCTCGGCTCGTAGGTTTGCGTTGTCTTGCTGTAGAGCTCGCATCGTGTCTTCGATTTGCGGTGTTCGGCTTTTGCTTCTGTGGTGGTTCGCTACCTTTTCGGACCACGTGGCGCGTTCTCGAGAGCGAGACTCGCGGCGCGCGGACTGAGCGGTGCGCCGTTTGCTCCTGCTCCTGCTTTCCCGCCCGTGCGACGTGGCGCGGCCGGAGTCGCCGCCTTGCACGCCGCGCAAGCAGCTGCGACTCGCGCTGCGCTTGCGCTCCTCAAGTGGACGGTCGGCTTTCAGAGGCGGGCATTCTGCGGGGTTGTCGTTCACAGCTATGCTGACGTGTGTCGATGACGTGTGTCGTGCGTTCTCCCATCTACGCTTCTTTACCAGATATGGCAACTTGAAACGGTTGCTGCAGCCCGGCGCCCCGGTTGGCTGGGGGCCGTTACAAAGCTTGCAACGTGGCTTGCATTCTTCGGCGTGCGTGTCTCTTGGGTTAGGCTTACCGCAGGCGAAGCAAACCTTCGTGTTTGGTTGCGGGCATACGTCTTGCCGGTGGCCGATTTTGCCGCACGTCCGGCATACTTGGTGGTGTTGACAATAGAGGCTGCATCTGACGATAGTTACGCCGTACTTTACGGTAGAAGGTGCTTTCTGTCCCTGAAACAGGACCAATACCGCTGTCGTTTCTCCAATGCGGTGTGCCTCGATGGCTTTGGGGTTCCCTGGATGTATAATGTTTTCTCTGATGTCTGCGGTAGTTTCCGTCTTCGGTATCCCGTGGATGATTCCTTTCGAAGTATCGTGCGGGGCCGTGGTGTAGGCGTAGGTTTCGTGGGCTTGTTCCCCGATGATTAGTGAACGTATCGTGGCGTAGCGCCTCGCTCTCTGCTCGTCCGGGGTACTCACAACGATAATATTTTGCGCCACATTGGCACACACTGTGTCCTGCATTGCTTCCGCTTTGGTGATACCCGCGGCCGTCCAAATGGCTGCCGTTAGGGTTGGGGCTTCGGTGCGCCCCGTGTTTAGGCCTCCTCTAGGTCTGATGATAATTTTGCACTCTTCTCTCGGGATGTTCGTTGGCATGCGCGGCATGCGCGTTAAATTTGAGATAATCTTCTTGACGTACTGTGCTTGAGTGTAGCGCGATTCATGCTTCTTGCCGGCGGGGATAGACTCACCGTTGAAGCAGGCGTGCGATGTTGGCTTTGCTGACGTGGCTGTCGCGCGCCGGTCTCCCAACCCGCGATGTCGTCGTCTGGTAGAATTTCGCCTTGGACTGCTATCGCTGTGGGCCCGTCGATGTGGACGAGCCGTGGTTGTAGATCTTGCGCTTCTTGTTCTTGACGAGCGTTGGGCTCGAACTCCGTTTCCATCGCCGAGGCCATATCGCCGGTAGCGGCTGCGCCGACGCGGCGGCGGGCGGCGCAGCGGGTCAGCGGCGCAGCGGCGGCGGGCGGGCGGCGGCGGGCGGCCTATGTGGCGCGCCGGCCAGAAGTCGAGCTAGGCCTGATCAGGCTTAGCTCCGGAGCTCCGCTTCAGAACTTTCCGGTCCCAAAAAACGGCGAAAAATTGGAAATTTCTTACCAAATTTGGTGTTGGCGAGTTCCTTGCAACTTGCTGCACACTCTGGTAGTGTTGGTTCTTCGTTATTGGGTGAATAACCGGCACTATCAATCATAATCGACTGAGCCGATGCGAGACGCGTCCGCTCACCTCAGCGACCGCAGCGCCTCTCCAGCGCAGACAGAGTCGGCGGCACTGGCCAACACCACCTAGACTGTTTTATTGCGATAGCAATTATATGGACACTCAAAAGCAGATTTCTGCCGTCGGCGTCACCGTCGTCGTCGCCGTCGCCGTGAGGTTCCGTATGACGTCAATGGAGATGAAATCGTCGCCGCGCGCCGAACGCTGTATGTGCGAGTGAAAGGACGCCAGGGGCGCGCGCTTTCACGGGGAGTGAACGCACGGCGGTGAATAAACGCGCGTTCTGCGCCGTGCTCGCTTAAGGGCTACAGAAGTGGGCGTCTCTTTCCTCCTTTACAGTCATCATATATGTAGAGCAAACGCGCCTTCTTCCGACGCGCGAGAGGCCGTGGGGGAGCGGGGGAGGGGGAGGGAAGGGAGGCGACGTTTAGCTGCGCCACCAAGTGCTTATTTATACCAGAGGCTCCGGCAACAGTCACCAACGCCGCACGCATTTTGAGCGAACGCGGGCAAAACGCCGACGGCGTCGACAACAGTTCTGCGTGTTGCCGGTGCTGCTGCATGTCCAAGTTTATTCAGCTGATAAATCTAATATCATTACTCCGTATAGCTCTCTACAAATTTGCTATCGCAATTGATGCTTCGCCTTTCAGGTGAAACTGCGACAACTTTTTTCACAGGCGGCAGAGGCCTGCAGGACTGCGAGCATGCACCGCAGTGGGACAGCGCCTCGCCCACTGCTCCCGAGAATGGGAGGAGGAACGCAGGGCAGCCGACGCGTACGGACGCGTCTCCGCCGGCTCCGTCTTCTTCGAATGATTGCGATCGGAAGATTTGCTTCAATCCTCAAGATTTTTCACCATTCTACACATCTCATCGAGAGGATTTCACCGAGCCTGTTTTTGACCCGGTAGGCCCATTTTTCGCCATTTTTGGAGACTTTGAAGTTTTCTCCTACCGATTCCCCCGCTAACCCTAGATTTGGGATTAGCGGCGGCGAGGAGTACGGCCGGGCGCCCGCCCGCGCCGTCGGAACGGCATCATGCCGGAGGTGGAGATGGTTGAAGGGGAAACTCTTTCCCGCGAAGAAGCTGACGCGCCTGGGTGGCGGACCGCTTTAAGCAAGAATAAGCGTTCTTCCCGGCAGCAAGAGAGCGTTTCTACTCAAAGTGACGGCACAGCTGGCCGCCGCACGGCCAACGCGCAGGGCGTCGTCCGGCGCCTTGCGACCGCATCGAGGCTCCCCCGCTTGCCGCGGAGCCATATTCGAGTCATTGTCCGACCCAAGGGAGGCCTGGATCTCAAGAAGGTTAGCCAGATTCGTCTGGCCCAAGCCCTGGCGACGGCGGCGAAACTACCCCCGGAGGAATCAAAGGAGGATATCATCTGCCCGAACTTAACTCAGAATATTCTTGTGGTCTCTACCCCAGAGCCCAAGAATGCGGGCGCCTACGCGGCGCTGCGTCTCATCAGGCTCGGCTCGACTGAGTATCAAGTTTCTGCCTACACCGCGGCCTCCGACGATACCTGCAAAGGCGTCGTCCGAGGTGTCGACGTGGACATTGGTGAGCAGCAGTTGGCGGCCATGATCGTCAACCAGCGTAATCCTAAAGCCATGGAGGTGCGTCGCATCAAGGAAACGACTACGG
The DNA here is from genome assembly GCF_013339745.2 of Dermacentor silvarum. Taxonomy (NCBI): domain Eukaryota; kingdom Metazoa; phylum Arthropoda; class Arachnida; order Ixodida; family Ixodidae; genus Dermacentor; species Dermacentor silvarum. The sequence goes on from NC_051161.1 coordinate 153,910,224, forward strand.
TCGTTGTTCTCTTCAGTGGACTAAAGGTACCTAACTATGTTATGTGCGGTACGAGCATGCTTAGGTGTACGTTGTACATGAGACAGACTGATGTTTTTTATGGGTGTGGGGCTCTCGGCCATCGGGCCGATGTTTGCCCCACCCCGACGAAGAAAGTGTGCCGCGGGTGTGGTGTGAGCGACCCTGCGGAGGATCACCAATGCCAGGCGAAATGTGCCTTGTGCGGGGGGGCACATCTAACGGCAGACAAGGCCTGCAAACACCGTTACCAAGTCCCCTTCGTGGTGAGACAAAGAAGACGGCGTAGGAAGCGCGCCAAGAAACGCCAGCAGGCCCAGGAGGGTCTGACATCACGGGATTCCAGCGTGGCACCACCTGCGAGAACGCACTCTCTCTCGCCAGCTCCTGGGAGACGCCGTAGCCGCTCCAGACGGCGCTCTCGCTCCCGAGGACGCTCTCGCTCCAGGGGGCGCTCCCGCTCCAGGGTGCGCATCCAAGAGGCTCCCACCACCTGGGCGGATCGAGTCAAGCCAAGGCCGGCGCAGCAGCCAGCACAGGTAACGCACGTGGCACTGCCAGAGCAAAAGGAAGACCCTAGGGTCGCTTTTCTAATTCAGGAGAACGCTACCTTGAAAGCTCAGCTTCAGCAGATGAGGGTCGAGTTCGAAGCTCTCAGGAATTCAGCACAGCCCCCGGCGCGGCCTTCGTCAGTGGAGCGGCGGCCGGCTAAGCGGAGGATAGGTCCGGAAGGAGAGGTTGCGGCGGCGTCCGACTCGGCCGTCCTTGAAGCAATCAAGGAATTGCAGAAGTCGGTGATGCGGCAAGCGGAATGCTTTGACCTCGTAGCACGTAAAGTCGCAGTGATCGAAAGCAGGCTTGGTCTCGGCGAGAATTCATTGGTCGTCCCGGTGACGCCCGTCTCACTGGTTCCCCAGGCGGGCCCTGGTATGCCGATGGTTCTGGCCCCCGTACATAAGGACGTGCCGAGAAGTCGGCAAAACAGTGGTAGTATTCATGGCTCCCAGCGGAAATGAGTTTGCCATTTGGCAGTGGAACTGCGCGGGGTTTAGGAAGCGTAAGGCCTCCCTCCAGCAGTATATGTCTCCATTGGCGGTGAGGCCGCATGTGATTGCCTTACAGGAAACCATTGACGCGGCGGTTGCCTTGCCCGGCTATCGATCTGTATCAGTTAGGGGGGAGGGGCAACGCGGTCTGGCTATATTGGTTGCGAGGAAATATGCGTTTGTAGAACACAAGCTTCAGCTAGGCAACTCTACTTTGGAGGCCCAGCTGGTCGAAATCATCCCGAATAATTGGCTTAAGTGTAGCATCTTCATACTTAATGTCTACAGTACCCCTCGGAATCACAAGCAGGCGTTTTCCTCGGTGATCGCAAAGGCGGCTGCCCTAGCGGGCAAGTCGCCGCTCGTAGCTGTCGGGGACTTTAATGCACACCACCCGGCCTGGGGATATCCAAAGGCCACTGTTAAGGGGAGAAACCTGGTTCAAGCCATGACGGATTGTTCCTTAGAGCTGGTCACGGACCCTCAGTTCCCAACTAGGGTGGGCACCTCTGTTACGAGAGACACCACTCCGGATCTAGCCTTTACCAAAAACGCGGCGGGCGTACAGTGGGCTAACCTGCAGGAAAGCCTGGGAAGTGATCACTTTATCCTCTCGGTCACCCAGGAAACCCGGGTGCCTCCGCCTAGGGAGTTCAGGGTGACGGACTGGGACGAGTTTAGAAAGCTCCGCAAGGCTGATCAGACCGAATATGGCACGTTGGAGGACCTCTTCTCGCGATTAGCAGAGGATGCTCTCCTCGCAACCAAGACGGTCCAGACTGACTTACAGGTGGATGCAATGGACTCACGTCTTGCGCATCTGTTGGAGGCTAAAAAATCACTGGTTGAGAAATGGCGCACGCAGAAGCTCAATAGGAGGCTGCGGAAGCGCATATCGCTCCTCAATAAAGAAATCGAGGACTATTGTCAGGAACTGTCTAGGCAGCAGTGGAATGAAGTTTGCTCAAAAGTGGACGGGCAGATGCGCACCGGGGGTAAATGGAACCTCTTGAAGGTGCTTCTCGATGAGACTAATTCCAAAGGTAACCAGAGGTTGGCAATCGACCGATTGATCCAAGCACAGAGGAGCAGTGGGGTCGATGACACGACTCTACTTACGGAATTGGCGGAGCGATACCTTCCGGTTGGCCCCGTAGGGGACTGGGATTACCCGGACTACCGGGGAGGGCTGCTGGAGGCAGTCGACTCGCCCTTTACGAAACTTGAGATCGAAGAGGTGCTTCATGAACTTAACAGTCGCTCAGCCCCTGGCCCTGATGGAATCACGAATAGGCTGCTGCGTAATCTTGATGATAAGTCCATTGCTAAGTTAACCGAGGAGGTCAATCTCCTATGGGCAGAAGGCCGCGTTCCGGAAGCCTGGAGGACCGCCTCGGTGGTACTCATCCCCAAACCGGGCAAGGCACTCGCCAAGGAGAACCTACGTCCCATCTCCCTTACCTCTTGCGTGGGGAAGGTGATGGAGCATGCGGTATATAATAGGGTCATTAGGCATATCGAGGATAAAGAGCTCTTTCCACATAACATGGTAGGCTTCCGGCCGGGTCTCTCCACCCAGGATGTGATGCTCTTGATTAAGAGGCAAATTATCGACCGACAAACCCGAGATATTCGGGGAGTATTGGCCCTTGACCTCGCCAAGGCGTTCGATACCATTTCACATAAGTTCGTCCTGGAGGCGGTCGAGAGCATGGGGCTGGGACCAAAGTTCCACGCCTATGTTCGTGCCTTCCTCCGGGACCGCACAGCAACCATAAAGATTGGCCAATTCAAATCGCGGGCCTTTACCCTGGGTGCGAGGGGCACGCCGCAGGGAGCGGTCATTTCGCCTCTCTTGTTCAACATAGCTATGAAAGGCCTCTCAGAGCGTCTTTCCACTGTAGCGAATACCAACCACGCCCTATATGCGGACGACATTACTGTCTGGTGCATGGGAGGTTCGGATGCTGAGGTGGAGGAGGCGCTTCAGTCGGCACTCTCTATCACCGAAAGTTTTCTGGAGGGTACGGGGCTTCGACTCTCCCCCTCCAAATCGGAGTTGCTTCTCTACAGACCGGTTCGGCCCGGGAGGAGGCCCTCCACGCCGCTTGATCAGGTACAGATTACGCTAACCACAAGGGACGGGCTGTCGATTCCCAGAGTCAACTGCATTAGAGTGCTCGGCTTGCTTCTTGAGTCCAACGGCAGGAATTCACAGGTTTTGGCCCGCATCACCTCCAAGACGGAGAACATGCTCAGGCTGATTTTAAGGGTCTCAAACCGCAGGGGAGGGCTGAAGGAGAGCAATCTCCTTCGGCTCTACCACGCGTTCCTCGTGAGCCATATTAATTACGCCGCATCGGCACTGAATTGGTCTAAAAGCGAAGAGGATAAACTAGACACTTTAATGCGAAAAAGTATCAAAAGGGTGCTGGGACTCCCCATGAGCACCGGCACGGACAGGATCATGAGCCTGGGCATGCACAACACCCTATCGGAGGTTACTGAGGCACAGAAACTAGCTCAGGTCGCGCGGCTCTCCTCCACCAAGGCTGGGCAGCGTCTCCTACAGTCGCTGGGCTGCCGTCATATGGGCAGCACCGAACAGAAGGTGTTTTTAACACAGACAGTGAAGGCTACCTACGAGGTGGAACCTTTCCCGCGTAACGTGCATCCGCAGTACAATGTTGGCCGGCGAAAGGCACGGGCCAGGTCTCTGCTTGACTTCGTAGCTAAATCCCCGGGAAAGGTGGCTTTCGTTGATGCGGCGCAGTATGGCCGCTCCGATAGCTTTGCGGCCGTGGTTGTTGATCATCGCGGTCGCGTACTCAACTCAGCTTCCGTTGGGAAGGTGTCTGCCTCCGTAGCAGAGCAGGTAGCAATAGCTCTAGCGATGAAGGATCCTTCGCGTCCTGAGATATTCACTGACTCCAGGGCTGCCGTCCGGGCCTTCGCCTCGGGGGTGGTCTCCAGGGAGGCTGCCACTATCCTCAGTTCGAGGGGTGCGGTAGGCTTTCACACAATTACGTGGTTCCCAGCCCACATGGGCTTAGGGGTTCATCCGTCAGTTTCCAATGTCAACGAACTTGCCCATAACCGTGCGCGAGAAATCACGTGCCGCGGCGGTCCGGGCGGGTCCGCAGGCGGGTTCGCGGAGAGCTTCAAGGATCCACTAGGCACCTTTCACGAAGTTACGTCTCACTATCAACTGTCAAGGCGGAGGTACCCCCTCCCGCATTCCAAGCTCACTAGACCGCAGTCGTCCGTTCTCCGGATGCTGCAGACAGGTTCGTTCCCGTCTCGTAGCACGTTTAGTCACTTTGCTGAAGGCATAGATCCAGGATGCCCTAGCTGCAGGGAGAATAAGTGCACACTCGCTCATATGCTCTGGCAGTGCCCGGCGTTATGTGGCGCCAAGTTCAGCACACAGCAGGACTGGGAGAGGACCCTTAAAAGCGGCGAACTCTCAGTCCAACTCTCGGCAGTCCAGGAGGCCTGCGAACGGGCGGAGGGCCACGGTCTTCCAGTACCGGCGTGGGCGCGGCCAGCAACCGTGGCGGACCCCCCTTCGGGGGGTGTCTGATCGGGGTTCTTCAGGACCAAATAAAGTTCATTTCACCTCACCCACTGCTCCCTATCCACTGGGAAGTCGCGTTTGCTCTCCGCCGTGCGTTCGCTCCCCGTGAAAGCGCGCCTCGTTCGCCCTCGCACGCTTTCACTCGCACGTACAGCATACGGCCAATGAGTTTTAGGGCGAAGCTCCTTATAGCGGCACCCGTTCGTCCCCGTCGTCGTAGTAGTAGTGTGTAACCAGTAGTGTGTAACCAGTCTGAGAAAAATGAGAAAAAAAATTCCGAAGTTGTGTCCGTAGCGCGGAACCGAACCAGGGACCCCTCGCTTCCGAGCGTGTGGCGTTAGCCCACTGCGCCACGAAACGGACATGGACACACGCACCACGATGGCAATAAATACCCAACATTAACGAAAGGCCGCGTTTCTAGCGCGTTTCTAACGCGTTTGTGCTAGCGCGTTACGGCCCGTGTAAGAAGCTGGTGTAAGACGCTGTGGCCTCTCCGCCTTCAACGCGTTTCGAACGCGCTGCCCAAAGCGGTGGCAAGTCAAGTTCAAGTCGAGGAGCGTTTATGAATACGGGGGGTATACTCTCTCAGCAGTCATGTGATGGCGTCGGCAAACGCGGTGCACGTTCCGGCATGTGTAAATGGCTGCGTAAGACACTGTGGCCGCTCCCCCTTACTAGAGAGTACTGCACGTTTCTAACGCGTTTGTGCTAGCGTCCCCTTAAGCGGGAGATCCGATGATTCCCTCCGGAGCTTCGCCCACTCATCATCATTCACCCCGTGGATATGCTGTGATTTTATTGCGATAGCAATTATATGGACACTCAAAAGCAGATTTCTGCCGTCGGCGTCGCCGTCGCCGTTGCCGTCGCCGTCGCCGTCGCCGTGAGGTTCCGTATGACGTCATTTGGAGAAGAAATCGTCGCCGCGCGCCGAACGCTGTATGTGCGAGTGAAAGGGCGCGAGGGGCGCGTCTTTCACGGGGAGTGAACGCACGGCGAACAAACACGCGTTCTGCGCCGTGCTCGCTTAAGGGCTGCAGAAGTAGGCGTCTCTGTTCTCCTTCACAATCACCATGTATGTAGAGCAAACGCGCCTTCTTCCAACGAGCGAGAGGCCGTGGGGGAGGGAAGGGAGGCGACGTTTAGCTGCGGCACGCAGTGCCTATTTATATCAGAGGCTCCGGCAACAGTCACCAACGCCGCACGCATTTTGAGCGAACGCGGACAAAACGCCGATGGCGTCGACAACAGTTCTGCGTGTTGCCGATGCTGCTGCATGTCCAAGTTTATACAGCTGATAAAGCTAATATCATTACTCCGTATAGCTCTCTACAAGTTTGCTATCGCAATTGATGCTTCGCCTTTCAGGTGAAGCTGCGACAACTTTTTTTTTTCTATTGCCGGACGCGACCTTCGAAGAGTAAGCCCTTAACAGATTCGCTGTAAAAATCAAGCAATGCCTCACCAGATCACCGACATAATTTTTTTTCTCTTTCATCTAAACTTCGGATCCAACTACCTACTCATAAACAACTAAGTTACTACGGAGAATCATTGCCTAAGTTCATCACGGCGTCTCCAGAGAGATTTTGGAAGGAGGTGTCACCGAAATATTACCAATGCGGTGTACTTGACGTTGATGGTATTCACTTGAATATTGAAGAAAAAATCGCTAACTTATTTAATGAGCACTTTCACTCCGTTTTTACTTGTGATGATGGTGTACGTCTTACCTGTTTTTGATCATTTTTGCCCCCTGTTTTTGATGTGTCAATAAGCGAACAGGGTATATTCGACATGCTTTTAAAACTTCATGAAAAGAAAAGTTCAGGCCCAGACGATATACCCAACACTTTCCCAAAAAAGTATGCTGAATGGGTTTCGAAGTACTTGTACATTGTTTTGTTACGTTCCTTAGAAGAAGGTCAACTCCCGAATGACTGGAGAACAGCCCGAGTAATACCACTTCATAAACACGGTGCTAAACACAGTGTTTATAGCGAACTACCGACCGGTCTCTACCGAGAACTACCGAATAGAGAACTACCGTCCGGTCTCTTTAACCTCTGTCACCTGCAAATTATTAGAGAACATAATACATAAACATATCGTGGATTTCTTAGATACACATAACATCTTAACAGAAGGCCAGCATGGATTTCGGAAAGGGTACTCAACTTGTACACAGCTAGTTGCTACCATCCATGATTTTGCCGTATCTGTAAATAACATAAAACAAATAGATGCAATTTTTATGGACTTTTCGAAAGCTTTCGACAAGGTGCCACACAGTAAACTGTTATCTAAATTACATAGTCTGCTTAGAAACTCTCAACTTGTTAATTGAATTTCAGCATACTAGAGCAATCGCCACCAGTTTGTTGTATTTAAAGGTCATCAATCTAACCAATTACCAGTGAAATAGGGTGTCCCACAGGGCTCGGTCCAAGGGCCACTCCTTTTTCTGATATACATAAACGACATGGTAAAAGACATCTCTGTCCAGATAAAATTGCACGCGAACGACGGTGTTCTATACACGAAGGTTAATGATCAAGTGGATCAGGCATTGTTAAACAATGATTTCCAGCGTGTTGCTTCATGGTGTAAGCGGTGGCAGATGTGTATAAACTTTGAAAAGACTGTTTTTATGCGGAGCACTCGAAAGAAGAGGCGCTTAACGTTTTCGTACAGTTTTTAAAATGTGTTTCTCTCTGAGGTGTCCGAATGCAAATATCTTGGGCTGTGGATTTCAAACAATCTTAGGTCGAATAAACTTATTCATCACGTTACAGCTAATGCTTACAGGAAGTTATTTTTTTAAGATCTTTAACTCTGCTTACCCCTGGGGGGAGGGGGGGGCGGTAAGATTAGCATGCAAATCCATTGTCCTCCCTGTCTTAGACTATGCTGCTAAAATATGGGACCCCCATACAAGATGTAATATTCTGAAACTAGAGAATGTCCAAAAAAGAGCCGCACAGTTCATTTGTAACCATTTTCGTCGCAGCTCAGTGACTGAACTACACGCTCGCGCTAACCTAACACCGTTATCCGATAGAAACCGCTCATCAAGTCTAAAATTTTTATATCAGTTAGTTAAGTGGCACATAACGTCGACGTTAGTATATGGATTGCATTTTCTTCCGGTTATTCAACGCGCCAACGACATGAACTAACAATAACAGCTTTTCGTACGCACAGTGACTCCTTTCAAGTATTCATTTTTTCCACGAACAGTCAGAGACTGGAATAACCTCAGCAGTTGCATCATTCAAGCAGACTCTTTGTGAGCTTTTGCATCCGTTCTTGATGGCTGAAACATAATTGGTTATTTTTATAGTTACTGTCAATATGACATCTGCGCTGATTGTTCCTCTGTTTCATGTGCACATTTGATAAATGTTTTGTTTAATTTCTTGTTTTTCAAGTGTTCTTTCTTGACACTAACCTATGCATGTACATATATTTGTTTGCCATTATGTTGTATTTTCTTTCATGTATTGTATCCAACCCTGCTAAAACCCCGGTGGGGGTTGCAGTACCAATAAAATAAAATAAATAAATAAGTTCCTGGTGCCCAATGCGCCATGGTGGGGTGGCTGGTGGGAAAGGCTAATTCGGCCAATCAAGTCAGCCCTGCGCAAAGTTCTCGGGAAGAGCCGTCTAGAAAGAGAGGAGTTGAGGACTTCACTCCTGGAAATGGAAGCCGTGATCAACGCCCGTCCTTTGACGTATACGTATTCGCAAGCAGGAGAGCCATCGCCGGTATGCCCAGCCCACTTCCTGGTTGACAATTCAATCCTCGCTAACCCGGACCCCAGCTTCTGTGACACCTCGTCCAGGCCACAGGCTACCCGAAAAGATGTTCTGCGGAAGCTCAAGTACCGGCAAAGGATCCTCAATCATCTCAGGGAAAGATGGAAAAAAGGAGTATCTCCTAGAACTAGGATCTTTGCATCGATATTCGCAAAGCTCTAACCAAAGTCGAAGCATGAAAGTAGATGACGTCATTTTAATAGAAGACGACAGGAAGAAGCGATGTTTGTGGCCCCTGGCTCGACTGCTACAAATACATCCCGGCCGCGATGGATTGGTGCTGGCTTGTTCCGTCAAAACGCAAGACGGCAAAATACTTAAAAGGCCCGTTCAAGTCCCTGCATCAACTGGAGATGCCACTGCTTCTTGGGTGGGCAGAATGCAGAAAAGAAGTTTTTAAATAAACGCGGCCAGCCAGTGTATGAAAAGAGAAGAAAGAAGACGTTTTGGAATACGTAGGTGCTAGTCAACAACAGCCTCCCGTCTGATTTTTTCTTACCCGTTGCCGTCTAATTATGTATAGCTTGTTCAAGGGTCTTCTTTTCCCCCACTATTACATTGAAGACGCCCGAAACAACAGTATAATAAGTTTAATTCAACGTCTTCATAAAACTTCTATTTCTTCATCATCGTGAGTGGAGGTTGGGGCGTAGACTTTTATAAACCTTCATTCTATTATACCTCCTATTCAGCTTGATTAAGCCGACTGCTACCATCTCATTAATGCTGTAGAATTCATCTATGTTTCCCGCTATGTCCTTATGGATTACAAATCCTACCACATATTCTGTCTTATCTGGAAGACCTCTGCAGCTAAGGACATGGCCCTCTGTATAAGCCTTATGGACACTGTATAAGCCTCACCTCTTCTTACCTCGGTAAGGCCAATAATATCCCAAGCAATGCTTGATAATTCTTCAAACAGCCCAGCTAAGCTAGCCTCACTAGCGAGGGTGCTCCTAATGAACGTTGCCACGTTCATTTGCCAGTGGCGGCCTGTGCGAACCCAGAGATTCTCAGCACCCTCTGTCGCGTCGCACGTCTGACCGCCGCCTTGGTCAGGTGTTCCAGAGCCGCTGGGGACTGAGGGCCATGGGTTAATTGAAGGAGTCATGAGAGAGGTAGTGGCCGAATACTGCACCAGGAAGGCCAATTTCTGTTCTGATGAGGGAGTGACTTTGGTGAAGCTAAGAGGACCTTCCCAATTTGGTTGCAGCTGGACTGGTGTAGCCCCACTAGCTCTCGGCATTTCTTGCCGGTGTCAGGCATCACTCCAAGCCTCTCCATGCAGTAGTGACACTCCATGCCTGAAAATGTAGTGGACTGGAGGAGGATTTGCACTTACGACCTCCAGATTAGAAGCCCGCGGTCCTACCTCTGCTCCACACCACCACTTTCTAGCTAAGATAATGAAGAGTAAATGAGAGTGAATTAAGAGTGAATCAAGGTCAATCAAGTGGTTATAGGTTGAATCAAGAGTGATGAAAGTTAGACATTTGGAGTAATAGAGCAAACCAAGTGTGATGGAAGTAAAACTGATAGTGAATGAAGGTGAACCAAGCAGTGATAGGATGAATGGAGAGTGAATCAAGTGTGAATTAAGAGTGAATCAAGGGGTTATGGAGTAGGGCAGTGACTTGCAAAAATATATGTGAGATTTGAGGGTCCAAGTGAGAGTGACTCAGCACAAAAGAGTGCTGTGACACAGTTCGAGTTTGTTGAATCATAGGAAGGCTGACTTCCAAAAAACATGACGACTTGCAAAAACGACTAAATTGTGCTTTCAGAGTGATAATGACTCAACAAAAAGTGCTGAGGCACGGTCCGAAATTGGTGAACAAAGGGTAACTTGCAAAAATGACAGCATAATATAGGTTCAGAGTGACGATGACTCAGCATGAATAAGTGCTGAATCACGGTCCGAGTTTGACGAAATAATGATGACTTGCAAAAGTGACTTTGCAAAATATGGTTTCGGAGTGAAGATGACTCAGCCAAATGTGGTTGTCGTGTCACAGAGTTAGCTGCGCTCGGGCTTTCGCCTTCAAGTCGTCTTAGTTGTAGCATAAGGGACCCCTAGTAATTTTTTCTTTGAGATGCAACCCGCAATCTCGTATAAACTATCAACATTTTGCAGATGAAACTTGATAGAAAGTAATTTTTTATCATTTTAAAAATAATAATTTGGCACATTTCTGCAATAACGTTGTATATGCAGCTTGGCAGTTTTGTGTAGCTCTTACATACTTTACGTGCCATATTGAATTAAGCATGTTTTATTTAAACATTGACAAATAGCTCAGAAAGACAACAGATAGTGAGCTTCCAAAAGAAGAAATGACAGTGCTGAACATTGCCGCAATACATCAGCGCTGTCAACTGAAACAAGCGCAGCAACCAAGCAGATTTGCCCTTCTAGTTCTTTTATGTTAAATCAAAACGCAATACCAATTATCTATTATGCACGAACTAGAACTCCTGCACCAGTTGCGTAACATGTGTTATGGCTTGCTACAGGCTTCAAGCATTTCGCTATAAGTGGCTCCTCTATATTCACCTTCTTTTCATTCACCTGTAGACCAAAACAAAAACCTTTCAAAAGCAAAATTCAGCACTACTATTAGTATTTATTTTTGATAGTCAAAGAACGAAGGTTAAGGCCAAACTGCACGCACGCGTGCCGACGCACGAGAGCTTGCGCCCACGCGCCTCACGCATGCGCCGATGATGCAGCACAGATCGTGCGCGTCGAACCACCGCGCGAGAACTATTATCTTCTCCAGATGATGGCCGGTGTTTTGGGCGGAGCGTCGAACGTGACCACTCACGAACGCGAAAAGCACCGAAAACATTAGCATCGAAAAAGGCATCGATACAAAATACCTGCCCTGGATGCCTCACAAAAATACGAAACGATGTCTCCCAAGGCGAAAATAGTGAGTCAAGTGGGATGCGTGCTGGAGCGCGTCTTCTTGTAGGTTCAAACCGCCATTACTCGCGAGGCGCGGCAAACGCAAGGCGTGCGAACGCGAGCTTTCGCACGTCGGCAAGCGTACGTGTAGTTTGGCCTTTATATTTCAAGGCCACAAATTGGAAGCTTTGAAAGACTGCTCTGATTACAGTGTACTAGGCTCCAATGGCTGCCGTTCAGGGACCGTGCTTTTTACACTTTTCATTCCTTTGAAGAAGTGTCCGCTTGGGTCCGCAGAAGCTCCCGTAAGCTGCCCAACAGTGGTCCGGAACTGCGTCCTTGGCAGATTCGTGCACCCACAGTGTGCATTCTGCGAAAACGTTCAATGCATTGACAACGTGAAGCCATCTGGTCGAAAGCATGTAGAAATTATTTCGTGACAACTTCTTTCTCAAGCATTCCCCTCATATCGTAATGCTATACTTAACAATTTTTACTGTAGCATTTTATGCCTACCATGACAGTGCGCCTATCGTTGGGATTTAGCTTTCGTGAAAACAACTGCTTTCGTAACGCACTTTGACATAATTATTCAGGTAGTCGTAAGCAAACATTACACCGAATTTCATCACGTTCCAATAGATGCGTACCGCAGTTCACATTTCGTTTCATTAATACACACCCAGCTGTTCCTTGAGCAAGATATATTGGTTTGATTGAGGGTTCTTAGAAAACCTCGTGATGCAGCATATTCGCAAACTCTGGTTCAAAAAGATTAAATTTCATCATGGAGGTTCATGAAAAAATTTCTTCATTTCACTTTGCCTAGTAAACTGAAAGAACGGCTATATTTTACTCACGTACTTATGGCACTTTAGTACGCATGTGTTTGTTGGAACCCTTTTACTGGTGCGTTAGCTGACTTACTTTAAAAAAGCCAGAATAGGGCAGTCCGATTTGTCTGGGGAAATTACAACAAAAACCTTAGTATCACTGAAAGCGATCGTAAACTTCAGTGGCAGGATTTAAAGGACAGAAGAAAAAACCTTAGACTCAAATTTCTTCATTGTATATATTATTCCAAAGAGGCATTGACAGAGAAAAGTACATTAGGCCACCATCGTATATTTCACGTAGAAGGGACCATAACTTGAAATTTTATGATCTTTCTTTTAAAGGTGACGCCTTGCGATACACTTTTTTTTTTCGTTGAGGGACTGGAACGCTCTTCCGTCAAATATTGTAGCTATAGAATCCAATGATGAATTTTACCGGGCTCTGTGTGTTTGAATTAAAAAAACAATTGATATGATTTATATACCCCCTACTTTAATGCTTACAAAGGCGAAGCAGGTACCAAATAAGTAAATAAATAAAATAATGTATGAGGGAAAGGATGGCTTAGATTACATTTTGCTTTGTAATGACTCGCTGGTAACCGCGCAAAATAGGAGTGTTCTGCGCGTTTAGAGCGAAAATACGGAATTGGAAGGCAATATGGGCTAGGTCACCTGAGTCACCGTGTTTTATTAGCCTACAGTCAGCTGAAATTGGCAGCAGTGAAGTGCCGCAGTGTACATTTGAATGCGTGTGGCCAACCGCGCTTATCCACACTAACGCGGCGACGATGCTGCCACCTACAGATTAATCTTGCGGCCAATAGCAACGAGCGCAATTTTATACCGTAAACCACTTCTGTTCTACAGTCGGGACTGAGCAGCGGCCAAACACCACTGCAATTTGTAGGCGTTCTTTAGAGACGGCAGTGCAACAAGGCTGTAGAGCATGCGCGGAGCTTTTGAATGATTATAGCACTGCAGGTCAACAAAGGAAAGAAGGCGAGCTTCATGAGCTCGCACATTTTCAATACCATGCTTAAAATTAGGATCAGCTTAGGCCTTTATGTGATATCAGAGACAGAGTAGTGCATAGGCAAAAGAATTAGCTTGGACACTTCATTATTAGGCGCGGAGGCAATAAAAGGTTTCTGTCGCAATCCCACAAATAGCCCTAATTATTTCCAACGGTGTGATGCATACAGCTCAAAATAATGAGACGTACACAAGCCTTGTGTACGGTATTTATTTATTTATTTATTTATTTATTTATTTATTTATTTATTTATTTATTTATTTATTTATTTATTTATTATACATACCTCCAAAGCCTAGTCGGCACAACAGAAATTAGTGGTGGAAATATACAACATTTGCAGTACAGGACAAGAAAGAAAAAGATTAATCTATAAGGTACTTTTAACGGCGATCTTGAAGTTAGTGGTGTCGCAAATAGAGACTCTGGAGGCGGGAAGGCGGTTCCATTCATTGGCGCTTCTTGGCAAAAAGGAAGAATAGCACAAATTACTTTGACAAGATGGTACTTCAATTTTGTGTCGATGGTCGATACGAGATGTTAGATAACTGAGTGTGGTGCAAACGTTTTCTTTAAGAGAAGGGTTCAGGTGATATATTCTATGAAAAAGAGAGAGACGAGAATACTTGCGACGTAATGAGAGGTCAGGCAGATCTAGTGTTCTTTTCATGGACGTGACGCAAGAATGGCGTGAATAATTTGAGAGAATAAAGCGGGCGGCGCGGTTCTGAATGCTTTCAAGGGAAATGACGAGATTGGTATGATCAGGGTTCCATATGGCACAGGCATATTCTAATTTCGGGCGGACGAGTGTTTTATATAGAGTAAGCTTTACTGAGGTGGGTGCTGATGCAAAGTTTTCTCTCAAATAGCATAACATTCGATTAACATTATTAGTGACATAATCAGCATGCATTTTTCATGAAAGGCTGTTAATGATATACAAGCCAAGATACTTATAGGAGTTAACAACCGACATGGCAGTGCCATTAATAGAATATGGGAATATATCAGAAGGGGTAGAGCTAGAGAAGACGCACATACTTTTGCACTTAGTTATGTTATTTGCTGCACCAGTTGGATACACTATCCAGGTCGTCCTGTTACTTACGGGAATCACTAAGGTTAGTTGTTTTGCGATAGATGACACAATCGTCCGCGAACAGCTTCATGATTGAATTAGTGCTATACATTAAGGAAGGTCATTAATGTAGATGAGAAAAAGCAGGGGACCGAGTGCCGATCCTTGTGGTACGCCGGATGTTACGGAGCAAGGTCTGGACGCAAATTCGTTAGCGGTTACACACTGGGTCCTGTTAGAGAGGAAATCCTTTAGCCGTGCAGATACCTTGGGGTCAATAATAAGAAGGGAAAATTTGAAAATCAGTAAATTCTGAGAAACAGGATCGAAAGCTGGCGATAAATCCAGAAATACGCAGTAGCTGTCAAACTTTTGGTCCGCATTATTAAACAAGTCGTTCGTATAAGAAAGGAGTTGCGTTTCACAGGAGAAGAATTTTCTAAGGTCATGCTGTGCGTTGGTCATGAAAGAGTTGGCCTCGAGAAAACTAATAAGATGAGAATAAATTATATGCTCTAACATTTTACTTGGAATGCATGTAAATAAAATGGTCGGTAATTATTAGCGGAATGAATTCACCTGATTTATGAACCGGAACCACCTTTCCCACCTTCCAGTCTATGGGAGTGTCAAAAAGCTGTAAGGACTGGTCAAAAATATTCGATAAAATGGTGGATGAAAACAATTTTGTAATGTTTACAGTACTGTAAACATTACTCGCTTGTCCAGCAACAACTCCTTTGGAGCACCAAACGTCGTTTCTGGCACAATCTATGTTTGGCGCGCATTACTCGCACACTGTGCGAGAATCTGCGTCGATGTGCACAGTGGCATAACTAAAGCGCCCCGCTTTACGCCCGCTTTGGTGAAAGACATTAGGTCACACGCTACGCTCTGATTGCGAAATGAGATAACATCAGAAATCCTATAACGGACGGTGTCCTCAAAAGAAGTTGGGTGGTCTCGTTTTCCATCAAGCGCCTGTAAGTTGGCCAAGCAGATTGCAGCCAATGCTTACCAAAAACTGGCGCAACGAACAGTCCCACCACGCACTGGTTGTAGTCGGTGTACAAGAGAATGGCGTCAGCTCCCAGCTGGCCAGCTGGGGGTAAAAAGAAAACGATACTTAAATCTGAGAATACATAATTCACGACCATCAGTTAGAAAATATATCTAATATTTCCAATAGTCGATATAGCAAAGAGAGTGAGAAAACAGATCAGAATGAACGGGAGGTCAAACGTGTGCAATTTCTGCGTGTCCAGCACCTCATTGCTGCTTGTCCTGTTCACAAAATCGCTTCGGAGCGCAGTTTGCCGCTTTAAGAGGAAGCTTTAGCTCGCTGCTAGCTCCAACGCCGTCTATTCGACGATATGTAAAGAACAAAATGGCTTTAATGAGACAACCGTTGGACCAACATAAATGAAATTGGTTCCATTTAAGAGCACAAAGTAAATTCCAGTGATTGCAGGAAGCAGCATTTTAATGTAATGTAATGCACTTTTCTTTTCAAATGCCGGAAATTGGTGAGCAACAAAAGAACGAAGCTTACAAATCCGTGACTCAGCCCCAAAAGAAGATAGTCGCAGTTCTCTATACTGCATACGTTATACAGCATCTGAAGTGGGCAGGTTCCCTGCATGAATTTCCAGCTTCACGTGGATTTCTTAGAATGCTGGCAATGGTAACTTACAATGGTATTGCTCCACAGTCATGCTTCACAGTAACTTAAACTACTATCACTAAACGTTACTCAAATGTTAGTGATGTGATAATGCATCAAGTTTGTCCGCTTTAGACGTATTATCGAGTGCAGTTTACAGAATTGTGTGAGGGTGTTTCATTGAAAGAGCATATGCGTCGGCATGTTGGTAATCCATAGTAACAACTTTTTTAACCCACAGTGGAGAACACAGGACTGAAAGGAACGACAGCGAGTTTCACTGCTGATTAACAATGTTTGAAACTCGATAGTTTTATTTTCCTTTTTGAAGTTTACCAATTTTTACCATTGTTATGACAAAGTAGACCACCCGCATAATGATATGCTTTACACGGTTCCTGCATTTTACCTGTATCTTTTGAATGCAACAAGCCTAAATATGTTTTGTGTTGCAGGCGCCGATGAAAGTGGTTTATCCGTTGTCATGTATTTGCATTGGTGCCCTCTGCTTAATCTCCCTTTAAAAAGAAACTTCGCACTACATAATTTTAATCAATTTGTGGAGAAAGAGAAAAACTATATTTAGATGTCCCAACTTCCCAGCTTTCATCTGCTTCTATCCTTCAGACGATTGCAGTGTCAGACCAAGGTCACCTCATAAGGATGACTGGAAAAGCACGAGGCTCTGCTTCATGATGTGCGTGTGGTGTAACCAGTGAAGATGCTCTAACATAGTGAATTTGTTAATTGATGGCTCAAGTGCATATTGAGGTCATGCTAAACACCATGTCATTCGAGCCTCAAGTCATTTGGAAGCTCACTGATACATATGGTGGCATCAACTGCACTTTTCGACTAAACTCGTCTTGACTAAAAAGCAAAGACATACAAACCTTCGGAATTGGTCATCACGGCTCTGTTTGGTAAGCCGTACCCCAACTTAAAGTGGAAATCACGTTTCATGCTGCATGAAAAATAAATACAAAGTACTGTAGCAAGGCCTGTGCAAGCACACGAACTTTATATCGTGTTTATCAAAAATATGCTACCATAAACAAGCTTCAGGTAAAAATTATTCGGTGCGATAAAGTTAGAAAAAGGCAAGGGCTGTGTAATCCTGCAGTGTGTTGTAAGTTTGCCTGTAGTAGGGGGACACCGAACTACTGATTTTAATGACCTCGCGGTGATATGCAACGTAACGCTTGTGTTCATATTTTGTGTTCATAACAGGTCTGTTATCAGCTTCATGAGTTAAAGGTGTTCCCGCAATGCACCTATGAGCCAGCTCCGTTTTCTCCATACAGATACTTGTTTTAAACCTAAAAGTCTTTTTTGGTGCGTCAGCAAAGCCAATCATTGAGGTTCGTACCTGTCAGACCTACATAGAAAGGTATGTGGGTCAGATACAGGGTGACCAAAGCTAAGTTGACAAGCTTTTTTTAATTAGGCGCTGAGACGTACGTGAAGACCGTCTCTATACATAGGGTTATGTTGCGAGGGGGACACAAAGTGAGATGATAATTATCGCTGTTAGCGGTGCCACAACCAAAAATTGAATAATTAACTTTGACTGGCTGCAGTAAGCAGGCACGTTTGTATTGAAAAGTTAGAGGCAGTCGTGTTACTACAGAGCTCCACTTTGCAAAATTCTTCTAGCGTATCTGTGGTTTGAGATATCGAACTGCGAAGTTTAATTGCAGTTCACATGATTACGCATGCAAGACAGGGATGACCGGCGCAAAGCTCCTCCCTTATGTGACGCGCCTTTTGCGCATGGCGTTTAGTATCACAACAGGGAGTAGGCATATAGGCAAAAGCAATAACTGCCCCCCTTTGACCCTCGGTTGGCGTAATCGCAAAGCGCAGAAGTCGGAACCGCTATAAAAACACGGAACCGCGCAGCCTGTAACGATGGTTTATTCGGTTATACCGAGATAAGGGAGACGATTTCCGCCAGTCGTCACTTTCTTGCATGCGTAATCATGCGAACAGCAATTAAACTTCTCTATCGAATTGTAAAGCAAAACCCAGTGCAGTAAAATAATGCGTCGGTGACTTCATTTTCTTTCTTTTTTTTCTGTCATATTCCGAGTAGAACAAGAATCTGCTTGAGACGTGTGCTCCAGACAGCACCAGGCGTCAGCACAAGGCATCCTGAACTTTATTTGTGGATTGACGCGGACTTATATGACAAGAATTTGTTTCTGTTTTTCGTTTGTTTCATTTTTTTTCTTCATTTTTACAAACATGAGCATTTACCGATGCCCAACGTGCAGCACAAATTCATCACGAAATGGAACATAACCGCGCAGTGGGAGCTTTGAGAAGCCTTTTCAAACAAAGAACGAATGTCGGAGTTGTGAAATCGTGCTAGTTTTGGTCACCCTCAGTTGTCCGAACAAGGGAATTTCAGCCAGGAGCAAACTGAGGCTCGCCTCGTGCGCTAACTCTTGATCAGGTCGAGTCTCATACCACAGTTCCGCAATAACGAACACTGACTTCAGCAACAAAAATTTTAAAGAAGCAAGAGACATTTGGGCTCCCGTACGAGAGCCGGAACATCTTTTATTTTAAACATGTATTTCGGCGGTTGGTGTCGTTAGTACACAATTGTGTCACGATCATCCCGACAAGGCGACTATTCCCCAACCATGAATTTTAGTTAGTCTCTATCCTCTGGAACCAATTGGCCTTGTTTAAAGCGAACGCTTTAAGCATGTAAGCATTAATAACTTAAACTGCATTCAATTGTCTACTTTTACTCCGAGTTTTACTGGCTTTTATTGAGTTTCAGAATGTTAAGTTTGCTTGACTCTTCTACATTTTGCTTTTTTTTTTTTTGTTCGAACATATATTCTTAACACCTTGGTGACAGCGGTTTACTGCCTCTTTTGGGTGATTTATGGTGCTTGCAGGTACTACCTGCATGAGTAACTGCAATGCGTAGGTGAACCATTTAAAATACCTAATTATTACATTTCTATTTTTTCACTTAAGGGCGCACATGCTAAACAGAAAATTGAAGCCGAGTGGTACTGAAGCTATGTCTGCCTAGATAAATCCTAAGGCTAGCACCTCTTTCGAGATATCCGTTTTTAAAATGGCGTTTCAGCTAACAATTTGCCAAAAATATTGTTTAGCACTTCAGAAGGACCTTAAATGGTAAGCCAACTCATTTTTAGAACATTTTGGGGGACGGATATGTTGCAACTGGTGTGAAGTCTAGACGAATCAGACTTCGCTACAGCCAATCTTCAAATTTTCAATTGCAACATATTTCCTAAAGTCAATAATCAATGATCCTGAATGAATTATTTTATAAGAACAGAGTACCCCTAAAGTAAAGGTATAACTGGGTACTCACAGTGGTCCATCGCTATCTTGATCGATCCACTGCCACTCCACCTCTGTATCTCTCGTGACCTCATCCAGATGACGTACTCTAGCCGATAAGCACACTCTCCGTGGGTTGTCTTGCGTGGTTGCAACGGCCGTGAAATTCTTGATAGCCTTTAACGCCTGCGAACGGCGTGGCGACAACGATCAGCCATGTCTTGCACACTAACAATAGTGAATCTGCTAACAGACCCAGAAAACGATACTAGACTTCTGCCAGATACGCTCTTAGCACAGTGGCAATGAAAAAGCCACAGTCTGATTAGGCATCTTACGCCAACGAGAACAGAATGTATATTGAATGGAATTTGGACAAAAGCCGCAGCTTAATCAGGATAGGCGTTATTCAAAACGTCTAAAAAGTTAAGGACACTTTCTTCACTATCACTCTAGGCGATTTCATCAAGGAAGCACCTCCAAAATTTTGGAGGTACTTAGCCGACAACAAATCCAGTACTTAATGGAAAAATTAGACATCCACCCATTCGTAGAAATTACTACAAAGGAAACCCATACGGGTTCCTCGAAAGAAAAGCCTCGCAGTTAAATAAAAATTCGCACTGGTCCGGGACTCGAACCCGGGACCATCGCCTTTCCGCGGCAGCCGCTCTACCATCTGCGCTAACCAGACGGCTAGCAGATGGCGGGGCGAAGTCAAATTTATCAACAGCTTGAAGCAAGGGCAAGTGTTTGTCAAATGCTTGCCTTCGAGTTGTTGATGGTCTCCTTTGTAGGAAATGCTACGATTGGGTGGATGTTTCATTTTCCCTTTAATTACTTCTCTCCAACTAGCAGGTTTCCGCTGAACTATTACGTCAAATACAATACTATTTGATTCATGGTTGACAGCTCACCAGTTTCAGAAGCAAAATCAGTAGTTGATGAATATAACAGATATTTTCAATCCGTATACTCCAGGAAAGATACTAATCTTGTTACAGAGCCTGAAAGGTTCGCTCCTTCTATGCAGGATGTTGTTGCCCGTCAGAAGGGTATCTTTAACTTGCTTCTTAACCTTGATGCAAAAAAAAAGCTGAGGGCCCTGATAACATTCCTACAATTCTCTTGCGACATTGCGCTGAGTGGACATCGCATTACTTGTTCCTCATTTATAACGCCTCCCTAGCACAGTCGTCAGATTGGAGGGGTGCTCGTATCATTCCCATGTTCAAGTCAACTGATCGCTTGTGCGTATCCAATTAAAGCCAAGTCTCCTTGACCTCAGGAAGCTGCAAAATATTAGAACATATTATCTGCCGACACTTGACCGCATTTCTCGAAGAAAATAAACTGTGATCAGACGCCCAGCATGGTTTTCAGCGTGTTTTCTCGACTGTTACGCAGCTACTTAGTACATGCCATGATTTTTCACTCTAGATTAATATCAAAGAACAGATCGATGCTTCATTTTTGGACTATGCAAAAGCTTTTGATAAAGTGCCCCATAATTAATTATTACAGAAACTCTACGCCATTGGAATAAATAGCAGGCTTATCGAATTCATTAGGGCTTATCTACAAAGCAGGTATCAGTATGTCCAAGTTGACAAGTACACTGCTCGGAGACGCTACAAGTAACATCAGGGGTACCACAAGGGTCAGTTTTGGGTCGGATTTTATTTGTAATTTATATTAATGATATCATGAATCTTATACACAGCAGTGTTAAGATGATTTCGCAGACGTCCCACCTCTGTTAAATCTGGCTGATCAAATTACACTTCAGAAAGTCCCCACTGAAGTTGCAAGTTGGTGCACGAAATGGAACATGTTCTTAAACGCTGACAAGTGATTAGTCCTCCGTATATGCAAGAACAACAGGAACAAAACCATTTTCGACATTCTTATTCTGTAGATGGCATTGCACTTAAGGAATCGCCGGCTGTTAAATATCTCGCAGTTACTATCACACACAATCTGAGTTAGGATCTTCATGCTATTACAGTCTGCACCAAGGCTTTCAAATCTCTCTGGTTCATTCAACGCAAGCTTTCAAAAAACCCTATGAAAGTGAAACTAGCAACACATAAAGCGTTGCTACGGCCATGTCTGGAGTATTTTTCGTGCCTTTGGAACCCTTATAGACAGAAAAACGTTGTCAAGTTAGAAGTAGCTCAATGATCCGTGGCTCGATTCATCTGCAACAAATATAAACGCATTGATAGTGTGACAGAAATGATTATCCTGGTCTTGATACACCTAAAGCGAGACGTGCCGAATACGGATTAAAATATTTGTACTTAATATATAACAACTTAATACAAATTAACAATAAAAATTTCCTTCCCCGTCGCACTCTGCGCACAAGCTCGCGTTTTGATAATGGGAAAATGGTCAATGAATACAGCACTCAAGAGGATACTTTTAAATATTTATTTTTTCCGAGAACCATAAGCTTGGAACAAATTGCCGGAACATATTGTCGATAGCCCCAGTGTTGACGTACATGCTATAAATTTGAAGGAAATGCGTGGGTGAAGATGTTCTTGTACTGTTTCAATTGCAGTATTTCATGCCTTGATTTCCTCTATTTGGTTCTTATTACCGTTGTTGATGTGTTCTCTGATGTTCTTTTTTCTTTGGGCCCACTCGTGCTTGGAGTCAAGCGACCCTGCAGTATTCCTAAATAAATAAAATAAAAAAATGCCCCCAGCTCTTTATATCGTTCTTACGGCGCATATGAAAACGCTCAGCGACCGCCCCCATGCGACAACTGTAGTCGTTGTGATTCAAAAATCGCCCCAATCATCCAGCTATACCCATAAAGCGAAATTCTACGGCGCCGAAAGGAATATATACTGAGTCACGTGTACTGCCTTCTGTGCCCTTTGAGACTTGCCCGGACAGAATCATTAAGAGGCGCACTGCTTTCGAATAAAAACTTGGAGTACGCTTAAGCTTCGCCTTTAAGAGTGGAATGCGATAGTGTAATTGGTCTCCAAATACTGGGAACAGAGAGAGACCGGATGACCAGCTTTACCGAGATAACCAAAGACTATAAATTGGGCAAGGCCCGTTTCCCCCCGGCACACTCCACGCAAAGTAGACGGCAAGCGACAGCATGGCGCTTGTGGCAAACAGAAACATATCCGAGCCCGGTGGCCTACCACCGTTACTATTCAGAACTTTACACCGATAGATGCAGATTCTGTCAAGAAAGTACGGACTTACAACATATGGTTTGGGCTTGTCCTGGGACACCCACAAAGAATAAAACGCACAAGACCAGAGAGCAGTGGGAGACCGCGCTGCTCCGCTATGCACCGGAAGACGAACTTAAGGCAATCCAACAGGCCGAAGCTGCCGCCCGAGCCCAAGGGCTCGAGGCCGTCATCTAGATAGAGAGGCCTAGGACTCACAAATCTGCTACGCAAATAAAGTTTATTCCTGCTCCTCCTCCTCCTCTATTGGTACACCGACACCGTATTTTCTGCGACATAGGGCCTGATAAAAATTTTGAAAGGCTGGGTTTTCAACACACCCCTCAATGTTGGCTAGAATCAAAGTACAGCGAAACACCATCAGAATTGGAGGATGCTTAAGCTTCGCCTTTAAGAGGGGGACGTTCAAAGATCTCTGGCTACTTATCAGGCTTTTTTCTCGTTTATTCAAATTACAGTCCGACGCTATCAGGTCTGTAGGTTGTGACTAAGTCGTACTTTACGATTTTTCTGACGGATTTTGCTTTGAGAAATTCAATTTTGGTTCACTAACGCCTTGCGCCACGCGAAGGGTCTGCTCGGTCGGGGTAGTTCGTGATGATGTGGTTCGGCATGATTATTTCCGCCAGACGCCGATGCTTACGTCGACACCGACACCGACAGCAACGCCGATGCCGGATTTTCTGCGACACGGGGCCCTTAACGCTATCGCGTTAAAATGGAGCCTCCGGTACTTATGCCTTTCGTCCAAACCAATGAAACGGAACTCCGTGCACGTGGCTAATGCTCTCTATTGTCCGCAGTAAACTGGGTTCGGGCTTAGGGTGTGTGAGTTGACACCATGGACACAGGAGAGACCGTGCGTACTGACACTTATTCGTCAAAGCAGAAGTGATCGACAGTTTGACTGCCGGGATTTTACTTCCCATACCACTGTCTTGTTTGCCATTGCAGTTGGAGATATTATGCAAGATGTGGCGGGAAATCCTTAATTCGCAGCAGTGGACTGACCCCTATACGACGTCAGTGATGCTCCAAGGAGTCCCTCGACAGGTTTGGGCGTCGCAAACAGGCAATCGCGGTGCGTAGTCCACGCACTGGCAATTTCATATGTAAAGTACTGAGCTGCTGCATGGCGCGAGAACACTTAAAATTTCAAACAGGAACCCTCGCGTCCTTCCCCTCAGGGAACCACGATTACAGCCTGAGAGTCAAGGTCACATGCTCTAATGCTTTTCCGTAAGAGGGCCAGCAACGTCACCGATTACGACACGTGACCTTGGTAAGTCGCCCAATAAAATAACGCACGACATAGCTACTGCGAGTACACCGCGCAGCTCAAGGAAGAGACGACAAAAAGAGGCGGGCTCCTGACGTGACCGTGACGTAGTGCCTAGGCTTCGATATCGCAGAAGTCAGGGTAGAAGTGTCGCTTGCAGACGCCAGGGGCGCTATAACGTAAAATGATTTCAAACTCCTGACGTCAAATTGACGTAACCACCGACGCAAGCATCGGGCGGTGACCCGCAGCGCTGTCTGAACAACCCAATCAAACACACTCCTCGTTTAAAGGAGGTCACCTTTGTTCGCTTTCAAAACCAATAACATTGTCTACACTCAGCGGTTTTTCTTATCTAATTGGCTGACAAGAGGCGAGGAGCACGCTCTAGTGGAGAGGGTTTCGATGGGGCCGAGCCAGCACAGTGAAAATTGATAACCGCATGAAGAGGGTGCTGCCGGCTTCTCCGATTGGTCCGCTTCGTCTTACTTAGCTAGCGGTGGCTGGTCGAAAATCAAGGCGGCGTAAAACGGAAGGATAAGAATGCCGCTAAAACGGATCCTCAACAAGGAAGAGTTGACATAGCGATGTCGTATGCATGCCGAAAGGGCTCGATAACGTTTTATTGCCACGCAAAAAGGTTTATCATGCGCAAATAAATAGATTCTCACCGGCAGGTGCGAGTAGCGAGGGCCTGAGCGATCGGCGGGCAGCCATCTTTGATTCCTTTCGGAACAGGGCAGTCTGTGACTATTCAGAAAATTTTTCAGTTTTATTCGGCATAATAATGCATTTTTTTCGCGTACACGTCACTTTGACGTGGTGAGTTTTCGCGGTTTTGTGACGTCGCGTGACAGACAGGCAAAGTGGGCGTAGCCAGAAAACATTGGACCAATAGCAGAGAGCTACTGGTGAAAAGACATCGAATCAGGAATGATTATTTCTCTTTTGTGCGGTTTAATCACGCATAATCAGTGTGTACACGTTATATCAGATGGGGAGCTATTGCGGTTTTCGTGACGTCGCGTGACAGACAGGCGAAGTTGGGAGCGGCCCGAAAATGTTTTGACCAATCGTGGAGGCTGATTGCAGAAGTTGGAATCAAAATAGTTTGGAATCATTTTACGTTATAGCGCCCCAGTGGAAGCAGAAGGAGAGAGTGTCCACGTTGGCAGTGAAGTACGCCTCCTGGCAGCATGGCGATGCGAAATTCCTAAATATTTTAGTCTTTAGACACAACACTCACGAGAGTAGTGGATATACAACTGCGAATAAATCTGAAATACTTATTACAAATGTCAAAAGTGCCCCACCTTGACATATTTGCGCTCACTATAAGTATATCCAAAATCAAGTTGCGGTCTACAAAGGAGAATGCATGGTCAAGCACACTCCTTCTAGCTCATTCAAATAAACTTTCTCCTTGCTCTAAATTAAGGATTATGTTGTTTTTTATTTTTTGTATTTTTAAATAATTGTCGCGCATCATGGCTTGCTTTCAGGAGTAAATTCTAATGGCTGTTTTCTAAAAATATACATATATATTTAGGAGACGGTCAAATACGCACTGGATGGCGCGTTTTAACGAAAGCACGCACTTGCACTAAGTCAAGATGGTCTATTAAATTAACGCATGAACATGTGATGGCGACAGCCGCAAAATCGTGCTTAAGTTCAACGTGGTTGACCTCAGCTTTTGAGAAGTTATTGTTTTGGCACATTTGTTTAATCAACAGGAAGTCAAGCGTCGATGACACCGCACGCAGACTGAAAGCGGCCACGATGCACTGACACCGGCAGCTGCAGAATTTAGGAAAAATAAAATTGGAAATTAAAGAACCGAAAAGAGCTTTGGCGTGAAAGGCCAAGATCTTCCCAGCTTCTTTGTTTTGTATTGTTTCTCTTTTTTTTTGCGCTTCCTGTTTCATATGCTTGGAACGAAGTACGATGTACGATGTTTTCGTGTACATTGTTCAACAATTCGATTCAGTTCAATTCAAGCATGCAGAATCAAAACGTCTCTTTTTCTTAAGCTTCACTGAATGCTTGCAATTCTGACTTACTCCCTTGCTGTGTTCAGAAAACTGATTGCTGAGAAAGTCTAAAAAGATATAGCGCAATAAATGAGGCCACAGAAGCGTCTGAAGCAACAATCCCCCAAATTTTTCCAACCCATGTACTAATAAGGACGTGTTTTTGGGCTAGTTGGTTCTTCATCATCAAGTAATAGGCGCCCTGTGTCTGTCTCGTTACTCGTCGTTTGGTCCCGTGTATATTCTGGCGCTGTCTATTACTTGACCATGTACTAAACAATTCCCCATGCTAACTGATCGATCGCATCGACTAATTTTCTTCTGTAACTCTTTTTTTTTTTTGCTAAACTGTACCGGTTAGCGGCGTACCGTGAAACAGCGCGCGCTGTTTCTGCTTCTAGCGTCACGCTAGAAACTCATCACACTTCGGAAGTCACAACCTAACAACGTTCCGCCACATTCATGTGACTGCAGGGTGAGACACAATGTTACTGCCCCGACGGGCCAGTTACTATGCATCCTCGGCACGCGCGCGCAAGGTCACCCGTTCTATTTCCGGCCACGCTGAAGCATTCCCATGAGAACAGTACGCAAAAATCCTCGCTAGGCTTGATCTGGGTGCCTGTAAGCAAAAAATCCTAATGTACAAAAGAACACAAAATCGGTAGAGTTTTTGCTTATTCGTGGTAACAGGCAGCGCGAGCGACGGGCCCAATGTAGTCAATATTTATCCGGCGCCCCATCAGTATACGACGTCTCTTATAGGACTGCGTTAACTAATAAAAAAGATGAGTATTACGCAACATCAAGGAAGTTTACTCATAGAAATGGTCTTGATAGCAGTGCCCGAACGCGTACTCTTCGAATAACGACTTTTTTTTTGTGTGTGCGTGCGCGTTTTAGACAAAGAAAAGGTTTGTACCTTTTCAACTTATGTTGTGCCGAAACAATGTTCACCATCTCGCTTGTCCAGCTTTCTATTTTCTTTAATGCTGAGCCCCCAGTAGGCCACAGCACAAATAGCATGCGCGTATCGATGTTCCGTGGCAATCTAACGGGAATGTAACATGCGCGCCGCGTTCAAAAGGCGACATACCTTTTATTACTTTGGAATAGGATAACCTTCAAACGGCGTAAAGACAGACTCTTGGTACACACTATAGAGGAAGTTTACCCCCTTTGGGACGTATCTTGCCTCCAACAATCGATATCTGCCTGGCTTGTTTCTTTCTTAAAAACTCCGCGCACGCTATTTTCTTGTCAAGAATGCTATGCCACGCTGATAACACGCGTGCAGTTCGTGACCTCGAACTGCGGGCGCGCTGCATTAAAGAAAGGAAAGGCAGGCAAGATCAATGACGATCATTATTTGGGGACAAGATTATCTCCAAAGGGTGCAGACATTTCTTAGAGTGTAGCGCACGACGTAACGAAAGCTACGCGAGAGATGGCGTGATGGAAACAATCTAGATTGACGTTATATTTTATACATAGGGTTAGAGACATAAGGTTTGAATGTAGACATAGACGAAGCAAATAAATACCTGGGCAGTTGTTTAATTCGGCCAACAGCTAAGTGAAGAAAATATATGTAACCAGAAGCATAGTTTCATTTGGGCAGTGTGACAATAAAAACTAGTGCATCAGATTTTGCCTTGAATTTGCATCGCTATTGTTCAAGAGCTCCGGTAACGACGTTTCACAGGTACCCTGTGGAGCGAAACAACACGGCATAGTTCGCATTATTTCAGCGGCACTTACCAGCGTGAAGTCAGGGAAAGCTACCTCCAGGGGCGTGGGCGGCTCGAGCCAGCAGTAAGACAACACAAGCGACGCTGTGACGCACAGAACATGCATGATTTTAGGCGCAGTCTTCTTAGGACAAACAGGCAAAAAAAATACCACTGTTCTTTTCCGAATGCAGCGTTTAAGAACGATAGAAAATGGCAAGACGGCTAGGCCTGCCTCTTTGAGCTTCCGCGACACACTGCAAAGATACCGTTCAATCCGCACTTAAAAATGCTACGAGGAAGTTCCGATAGGCGTTAAAGCGTGACCTTCAGGAAGCGCTTCCCGCCGCATCGTCGATTTCGAAAAGCCGGAATTTACGAGAAGAGACAACTCCGTGTTACCGCGTTCTCTTTCGCATGATAATACATAAGAAATATTTCAACTGGTCACCTCCATTACCGGTTTCCACTAGCTGCCGCGCAGAGCTGGGAAGGTGGCTTTGCGCCAAGTGGTGTTCTATATTCTAAGCGAGTGATAATTACACCGTCGGTGGGGTTTCTGGCTACCTTGGCTGTCTGACCCTCTGCGACATGACTTTTATTTATTATGTCCATTTTATGTTGTGGCACTGCGGCAAACGGGAAGGCTCCAGCGGGAGGACCTGGACGCTCATTTCTCTAAAAACGAGGTCAGGGAAGCGCTTATTACATTGAACGGCCGATCGTCCCCGGGGCCGGACGGAATTTCGAACAGGCTTTTTCGCAATCTGGACGAAAAGGCCATCTCCACGTTAACGGACGAGATCAATCGCGCGTTGGACTCGGGTGACGTCCCGGACGATTGGAAGCTCGTGTCGGTAGTTCTAATTCCAAAACCAGGTCGGACTCCCGGAATAAACAACCTGCAACCAATCTCGCTCACTTCGTGCGTGGGAAAGGTCGCGGAACACGTAATTCGCAACCAGATATCTAGGTACATTGAGGAACGCGAACTCTTCCCCTACAACATGGTGGGCTTTCGTCCGTCCCTGTCATCTCAGGACGTCATGAACCTCATTAAACACCAGATCATCGATAGGGACACTAGAGACGTCAGGGGTATCCTAGCGCTGGATCTTGAAAAAGCCTTCGATAAAATTTCCCATAGGCACATCCTTGATTCCGTTACGGAGATGAACCTTGGATCCAAGTTCACGGGTTCGTCAGTTCGTTCCTTCGGGGCAGGCGCGCCACTCTCTAGGTGGGCGAGGTAAAATCTGATACCTTCGACCTGGGGGCAATTGGCACCCCTCAGGGGTCGGTCATCTCGCCACTTCTCTTCAACGTCGCCATGCGCGGTATCTCCGCCCGTCTGTCCGAGGTGGATGGCGTTAATCACGCTCTTTACGCCGACGACATCACGGTGTGGTGCGATGATGGCGGTGAAGGCATAGTCGAGGAATCCCTACAGGCGGCCCTGAGCTGCACGGAGGATTTCTTGGCGGGCACGGAGCTCCGGCTCAAGCGAACTCCTTTTGTATCGACCGACCAGGAGGGGGCGCATCCCCAAGGGTCAGGTGCCTCTCGAAAAGGTCGACATCTCCATTCGCACGGCCATCGCGCAGGTCATTCCCAAGGTGGAGGTCATCTGCGTACTCGGTATGCTCATAGAGGCAAATGGTTGTAACGGACAGACGATGGCTCGTATCACCACCAAAACGGACAACATGGTCAGGTTCATCACTAGGGTCTCCAACAGTCGCAGAAGGCTGGGGGAGGACAACCTCCTCAGGTTGTCCTCCTAATGAGCCACATCACGTACGTGGCCGCCGCGCATCGCTGGCACGGATACGAGAGGGCAAAGCTCGAAGCGCTGAAGCGCAACAGCATCAAAAAGGCGCTCGGCATCCCCATGGCCGCCAGCACGGAGAATCCCATGCAGCTGGGAGTCCACAACACTCTATGCGAGGTTGTCGAGGCACAGCAGACGACCCAGGTCGTCAGGCACTCTTCCTCGCCTGCGAGGAAAAATTGGTTTAAAATCCTAAACCACACTTTCTTTTCCCCCGTGTACATTGCAATTTCTTGCATATTTCAGTTGAACTTCACGTTTCACTTTTGCCATTTTTCTTAATTCTTCTTTATCTGTACTCTACTAGGATTCACTCGTGCGATGTACCTTATTAAAGCGAAGCTTTATATGTGTGTAGTCTGATACAACTTAAGTCTGCAGTGAAGCCCCGGCCGCCAGCCACTGTTCCTCCACGAGGCTGCAAATAGTTCGTACTTCAAAGTTTCCCTGTTACCTAAATAAGGCGGTAACCACAAAAATAAAATTATAAACGCGTAATTTTATATGTTTTCACTCAACTATTATAGTAGAAAGTACAAGTACAACAATTACAGTCGTATCAAGTATGACGCCATTTTGAAAACGTCGCAGGACGACGATTCTGTTTGCTTCTGTGATTGGCTGGCGGACTAACACAACCCCGTGCGGTCCATCTGCCTTTTTTGACAACTGCTCTTTTTAAAGTTGTATCCTACAATAGGCGAAATCCTATATGACTAGGCGAAATCGCCTGTGTACACAAAACGATAATCGTCAGCGTTCGCTCGAGCGTCATCGTCTTCTTCCGCAGCTGGCTCGTTGGCGCCCCTCGGGTTGCGCTCGTGCTCGTGCTCGGTATGCACTCGTGCCACTGCTCCCGCGTTCGTCGTCATCGTCTGCTTCCATAGCTGGCTGCGTAGCCGCTAATCATTCCAGCGCAGAATTCCACTTCTCTGCTGTCGTCGTAATGGGGAGGCCGCGTTTACGGTGCTATGAGCCATTGCTTGAGGGGCTATGAGCCATTCATTGTCTTACGTGACGGACAGATTTAATTTTTGACGCAATATGATTTCGAAGAATCGCAAGCGGCAGTGGCGGGCGAATACTGCTAAGCCCGTCACTGAACAAACTCGAGACATCGAACGCAAGCGACAACGGCGAACTGCGGGCGTTCAGTCAGTGACGTTCTCTCCATCGCAACCGAACGTGTGCGTAACCTCATATTTGAGAAACACTTTAATGAACTCTAATGAACCCAGTGATAAATACCGGGGCCGCACGTTTCAGCTTCGCTGGTTAACCATCTTCATGGAGTTGTAGGGCCGACAATTTTTTTTTTAATTCTGGACTAAGTGCCATTTTATAACATATATTGTTCATCCTATCAAAAGCCAATAGTGCCAACTATAGTTAGTCTTTAACAAGGTAAAGATTACCTTTATCAAACGTTTATACACTTGTGTTTCAAACTTGGTTCCACCTCTCAAATTATAAAATAGGGCCCTACAAAAGTAGATAACTGCGTTTCCGCCTTCTAGAAAGTGCCCGGTAAAAATTTCGATTAATCGATGAAACACCCTGCATCGAAAGCGATTAATCGATTAAAGGCTAAAACAATTAACGATTAATCGGTAATCAAATAAAATTATTAATCGACCATCCCTAATATAAGGATGCTCCAAACACATACACAAGGACGTGATTCAGTCTGAGGTGACCAGGTTCCCAAATCAGGACGACACGCGTATGAAATAATCCACGTACACAGAGAGGGAAGCCAATAAACGAGCTTTACCACACAATATGAAGGAAAAGGTATATTATACTACTCACACGCACAATACAGAAGCGCATACAAACAAAAATAACACAATCTGGTTGTGGTTCCATTGCTCTGTCTAGTGTGACACGCAGTACACGATAAAGTATAGGCCGGCGACTTCGAGTTCATTCAACACTTTTCGCTGCACTGTTTTCGATGGCCCAGCAATATTGCGAATGACAATCAGTTTCGCGCAGCTCTAATTCCAGCTGTCGTCTCATTCTGGTTTGTTTATTCGCGGTCTCCGGCTTACACAGCACAGCATATTGACCGACGAAGTAGTTCGAATGAGCTCGTGGCTCACAGGGCCAGAGGGCCCTGTGTTAAAATTCTGCTGTCGGACATCAACCTCTTTACAAAGATTCATCTAAATAGGCAAGTTTAAAAAAGAAGGAATAGAAGCACAATGCCTACAGATGTCACACTTATGAAAATGCGTTAGTAAGAGCATTTCAATCCGACAAAATTCGTATAGGACATTAATCCTCACAT
The DNA here is from genome assembly GCF_013339745.2 of Dermacentor silvarum. Taxonomy (NCBI): domain Eukaryota; kingdom Metazoa; phylum Arthropoda; class Arachnida; order Ixodida; family Ixodidae; genus Dermacentor; species Dermacentor silvarum. The sequence goes on from NC_051161.1 coordinate 153,941,937, forward strand.
AAAATTCTTAGAACGCTTACAAAGCTTTCGCAAAAGTCCTACTCCCAATTTAGTCGTACCTGTTATTCAAAATCGAGTATGATGCATCAATTTCGCCCACTTTAGATGCAATATTAGGTGCAATTTACAGAACTTTGATGCTCTACATAATTTGTTTACTCAGTTACAGAGCTGTAAACATGACACGTGAGCTTTCCAAAATTTTGCAATAATTGAGAATATTTCTCAAGAATAAGTAAAATAAATTATATATCGCAATCGTAATTCTTATATATACTTGCTTTTCTTTTCCTTTCTTTTTTTTCCACAACAACTAAACTTAACAAAATCGGTGCATGGGTTGACGATAAAAACGATTTTTCAATTCCCATGTATTTAGATAGCAGCTCCCAAGCTAGAGCTTCATATTAACTAGATGCAAGATAGCTTACACTGAAACATTTCACAATCTGAAAACGTGTCTTGGAAAGTGGTGTCAGCATCAGAAGTCATTCTTACTGCATATGCCCTGAAAAATCACCGGCTGCAATTTGTAACTGCAAGTGCGCACAAATGCTCAGATTACTTGTTAAGTAGCCAATTTCTTTCAATAATTCAAATGCGCATTACGGTTTCTCGACTACATATGGTCCGCGTTTTTGAGTAATCCGAATCATTGGGCAAAATTGAGCTTTCTGCCACAAGTGATTTTTTGAAATAGTGTGTTAAAATTTGAACAATGCATGTAGATGGGACACCGCGACAGCGAGCCCTATTGGGTCTGAAAAACTCACAAGGGAATGTGCTAGACATATGCGATGTGCAAAAAACATAAGCATACGGCGGTTCGATATAAATTAACATTGTGCTTAAAAAGTACAGATTGATTTTCAGTAATCGCAAACAGGCCCCTCCTGCTTCATGAGGAGGCTTGGTAAGTGAGAAAAGACGCAAGAACGAAAGCTTCTGGGTGGCCGAGGCCACCTAGAAGCTGGCGCTATCTCGCTGCGAGGTCACACATTTTACCAGAGCTAATGCGGTTTAGTTTGTAGCGCCCACCCACGCCGCAACGCGGGTTGCTTTGGTCGGCGCTCTCAGCCGGTGCCTTGGTGCCAGCTGTCAGTGAAAAATAAAGAAGCACAGCGCGTGCTCGAGGCGCAAGCTCGGCACGCGCCGTGTCGTTCTGAAAGCTATAGCCTGAACGCTGGTCGTCGCAGCCACGTCGCTCGGCTCGCCGCCTTCGCCCTTCTGAGTAGGAACGACGGCTCGGATCGTACGGCCGCCGTCACGTCGCTCCTACTGTTGACCCGGGAGAACGCGCCTTGCACCGAGCCGCACGGTGCAATGGCCACCTGGTCGGAACCGCAGTTCGGCCCACCACTGCCACCGTTCTCGTCCAGCTACGTCGGCGCATGGTTCGCCCAGTGCGAGGCGGCTCTGGAGCTGAACAACATATGGATCCCGGAGTTCAAGTACGCGGTACTCCTCGACGTCCTGCCGCTTGCTCTCCAGCTCCACCTCGGCGTTCCATCGCCTGGCCCGCGCCCGTACGACGAACTGCGGCAGTCCATCTTGAATTTCTATGGCGCTGCCTACCGCCCTCTTCCAGAGGTAGACCACACGGTACGCGACTCATCTCCGCCAACACTCTCACGGCCAGCACCAAGCGCGTCTGTGCCTGCGTCCGTATGCAATCGTCCTCAGGCCACCTCATTGCCTTTACCGCCACCGACGATGACACGTGGTGGCGGAGAAATCGTCAACCCAACGCCGGCTCCCGTGCCCCACGCAGTTGGGTCGGGCGACAACGACGTCGCTCCTGCCATCCTACCAACCCGGATTTACCCACGCTGCCGGCTGAGCGAGCCCTACCCCGTGCCGACTCCGCTGCCTTGTCAACTGCCGACACACCGCGGCACCTACAAGCCAGCGAGAGCGACGCAGCAGCGACCTTCGTCCCTGCCCTGCGCTGCCCGTCCTCTCCTTCGGCCGAATTGCCGTTGAGCCCTTCCGGCGACCGCTCTGACAAGTCAGACGATGAAGGCTGGGAACAATCGTCGCGCGACGCTGATAGGGCAGATATACACCACCATCCCGCGACGCAAGCCGTGATGCTGTCTCGCGCCCACCACCTCAACCTGTCCTTCGCGTCGTACCCACATTGGAGCTCGCCAAGCACCATGACTCAGCAGCTGCTGCTCTCCCAGATATTCGCAAACCCGCGCCGGTGCCGTCATTGAGCGTTGCCCGACGACGCCTTCCTCGCCGTCTGGAGCGCCACTCGACTCCAACGCAGTTGACCGCGGCAACACCCAGGCTCCGGCAGGCGCGTGCCGGATCATCTTCACTTGACTCGGGCGGTGTCGCGCGCAGAGGTTTGCACCTTGCGAAGTCTACCGCGGGTCGGGCAAGACCGGACAAGATCGTGCACAATGTGCACCCACCAGAGCTCACGCGTCTGCGAGCGCGTGACGATCGAGCTTGCGGCTTGACGTGCCGACCAATGACAGCGCCCGGTCACCATTCGTTTCACACGGCTTGCGTCAACTGCTGCAGAGGCGTCTGCCTTCACCCTCTCCGTGCCGGCGTGCTGTGTACCGTGCGTCCGCAGCGCCACTCGCAGCCTCGTCCACCGGAGGGATTTGCTAGTCCCCTTCGCCTCCAACGGACTCACTACTTAGACACACCCCGAACCCTTTTGAACCTTGTTCCTGTCATTTGATCTATCGCCGTTCCGTCTAGGAGGGAGGCCTTGTAGCGCCAACCGGCACACCAACGCGCGGTGCTGTGGTCGGCGCTCTCAGCGGGTGCCGCCGGCTGTCAGTGAAAATTTAGAGAAGCGCAGCGCGTGCTCGAGGCGCAAGCTCGGCACGCGCCGTGTCGTTCTGACAGCTTGCCTGAACGCTGGTCGTCGCAGCCACGTCGCTCGGCTCGCCGCCTTCGCCCTTCTGAGTAGGGACGACGGCACGGCTCGTTCACCGCCGTCACGTCATCCTACAAGTTCATCATCATCATATATCGACCTCATTATTATCGTCAGCAGCAGCATCATCATACGACACGACGAAGACCACTCCCAGCGATCATCAGTTACCAGTGGCTGGCGCTAGCTGATTCCAGGTTATGCCTGCAAATTTTCTAAATTTATAGCACCACCTCATTCTCTACCGTCCTCGACTGCGCAATAGCCTTCCCGTGTCAACCATTCTGTAATTTTAATAGAACCCCGGTTTCCTGCCCTAGGCATTACATGGTTGGTCCAGTTGGAATTGCAATGCGAAGCCATTCTTTACCTCATTCCAAACACTTTGCGGGAGGTCGGCACGAAAGGTAGGTCTTTCCTGTCTCGCCACATTTCAGACATCTGTAATAAGAAATGCGTGCCCAAGGGTGAACTTCGAGCACAGCAGCCGAGTGGTCTAACCACTGGGCCGTAGTCGCACGCATACTACTCTAGTGCCAAAGCCGTCTAGCTCATTTAGACGTTTGGTGCGTGCGTCTAATGCCACTTTCTCGTCTTCTATCCTCGCGACAGCTCGCATGTTGGGCAATTTTTTAGACTGCGCTATCTCTGGGATGTGCCCACATTCTTCAGTAACTTCCTTGTAGCAGCAGACACGACATAGAGACTTCGCGACGTTGCATCGCCTTCAAGATAAGCCCAGGTTAATGACGCTTCATAATTTCTTCGCCTGAGTACAAATGCCATCGTTGTTTTGACATACGCCACTTGATACAAATATGCGCATGAGCTATTGTATACCACTTAGTAGCAGGTCACGTGGTAATCCATGGTTCTCTCTCTAACGCCCATTCAATACCTAGGCAGAACGTAACATTCGCCATGTACCAATTCGTGTCGAACGGCAGCAGTAGAAATCATGCCGTTCCCGTCATAGGATCGTCTGCAACGCTGTCGTCACACATGCGTATGTCGCATCACACACACAACTACCCTATTTGCACAAACACGTTTGTACACTTAGGAAAGCTCAGTGAAACCCCAAGCAATGCTGGATAGCCTGCAAAATGCTTCGCAGAACATCGATTCCCACAGTGCGTGGGATCCGCACAATGTTCCCTTCTGCTTTCCTGCGTTTTCAGTTTCCCCTTTGCGCCAGTGTAGAGTAGTAGGCCAGAGACCCGCTTATCGGGCCAACCTCTCCGCTTTTCCATTCATTCAGCCTTCTGCTCACTTTCTCTCTTTCCATTGACCGTCATTCCTAAATCTTCCCAGTCTTACTTCCAGATACAGCGTAAGAAGTACACACACACACACGAAGAAGACCCCACAGACGCGTACGAGCACTACGACCTACTGTTTATTTCAATCGACACAACCTCCGATTTATAAAGTGATCCACGTACAAGTGTCACATCCCCTTCTCATGCGAAGGGCAATAAAAACCAATCTAAAAAAGTGAACAATACTGCTACCTGCTTCAGACAACAGAGTTCAACAAGTCCAGTTCGGCACTGTGCGAAACAATTAATGCTTCGCTTATACAGATACGCGAATTCTTGCGGATAAAGAATGCTTCCAAAGCCACTCTAGCCGTGTAGTTTGCAGATTTGCCTAAGATGGTGGTCTCACAAAATCGTGCCTGGCAACCACACGTATATGGGCAACCAAATGTGCATATTTGTTGCCTTTTTTCTTAGGTTTTGGCGCACGCTCCCTGAGCCGTTCGTTGACGCAAGCTTCGGTTTGGCCCATGTACACATTTCCGCACGTCAAGGGAATAGAATAAACCACTCCTGTCGCACAGCTTACGAAGGGACGTTCATGCCTTGTCTGGCAACCTCGTTTGCTGTCAACGCACATTCGAGGGCAGCGTCTAGAAAGCTTTTTAGCAGCCGTGAAGACCACAGGAATACGATGCCTGTTAGCGACCTTCTTCAGGTTGTGCGAGACCTTATACATACAAGTCATGACTAAGAGTCTCGTCGTCTATCACTGGGTCTCCGCCTTTTTCGTTCCAGCTCTGTTCTTTACCTTCTGCAGTAGCGATTCGGCCACCGCACCAACAAGCAACTCAGGGAGTCCTGCTGCCAATAGGCGATCAATCTGATTCACGAAGCTATGCTGCATTGTACACGACGTTCGGAGCGCAGCATCCAAGCCCAGAAACGCGATGCCCCTCTCTACTATTTTTGAGTGGGCAGATTCAAAAGGCAAAAGACCCTTCTTGACCCGTGGGAGGTACTCCCAACAACTCCCAGACAACGTGGAAATGATACCGCTAACATACACGCATAGTGTATGCAACAACACCACAGAGTATCCCGTAGTACATTCCCTCCACCGCACGTGAAACTAAACCGTGCAGATGCAGCCGCTTGGCGCCAGCTCCAAACTAGTACGTTCCCCAGCCTTGCTCTCCGCCACACTTTTTACCCTAGGCGGTACCCCGACAAATGTCTTTTCTGTGGTGGACACCCAAACCTCTACCATTCTACGTGGATATGCTCCAAACCACCCGGCCTACCTAGAATACCCAACGCCTCCCCATCCCAGTGGGAAGCCGCTGTTTCTAGCACAGCCTTCGACGACCAGCGATAGCTGATCGACCGGGCCAGTCGGATAGCAGCAGCAAATGGGGCCCTGGATTGAGGGCTCCACCCTCTGGGACTTTTTTACAAAACACCAAATAAAGTTGTCTACTACTACAACATACATGTTCCACGTTAAACCTTACCCTGAGATCCAGGAGCTTTAACCCCTCAGTGCTAGGCAATTCAAACCATTCCCTGCTTGTATAAAAACAATTAAAATAGTCTCAGGGGCAGTAAAGCCACCCTGTCTCTCTGAAAAACTTAAAATGTCGTTGACGTACCCAAACACTTTAAGAACCTTCCCACAATCAAGCGGCCTGTCAATATGAGCGAAAAAAACATCACATAAAATCGGAGCAACACAAGACCCAATACAAATATCCCTTTGATGAAGAAAATGCTGCTTGTTAAAAACAATAAATGTTACACAAAGATAAAACACTAAAATCGTTAAAAATATGAAACGTCAAGCAGGCAGAGTGTTGGATGTCAAATTCGCCACTCTCTTCAATACAAGTCCCAGTATAATAGCCTGAATACTTTTAATAAGCGTGCAGTCAATAGTACCGAAAGAAATTGTATCTTTGCCTGGTTCGTCATGATCGGTAGTTCGTCGCTTTCCTTGTGAATGATTCTACTACAACTGGAGTCATTGTGGATGTTTGCTAGTACAGTGCGGTTTAGTTACTGCTTATCAATAAGTAAAGTCTAGGTTTGCAAAATAAATGGAACTCACTCGCAAAATATATCGTTTGCTTACGGCTCAATCGGACTCGATCGCCAAAACTCTACTCAGAAGGGCTGACCCGGAGCCCTCCACTACGGCGTGCCTCGTAATCAAAACTGGTTTTGGCACGTAAAACCCCACAATCAATCAATCAAGGGCTGACTTGAACTATTTTTCCCTGTAATCGTACCGAATAATATGCTTATTAAGTCTTGAGAGCATTATAATGTGCAAGTGCTTGCAAAAGTACGAAAAAAATGTTTTCTCTGGAATCTGTGACGCCATACTGACGTTCCAGAGCAGATTGATGACGAGAATATTTTTTTCCTTACAAAAAAGCACGTTCTTTTTGCGAAGAAATTGCTATAAAGCTTCGGAAGAATACTTTACAAGGTTATTTACTTTTGAATAATACTTTGAATACTTTGAATAATACTGGCCGCCGCGCTGGCTTTTATATCAAGTCTGAAAGCGAAGAAGCGCGGATGCATACAACCTATAAAGAGGCGGGATTGTTGCACTAATAAGCAGCAAAATTTCATTTGTGCTTAAGTGAAGTGCAGATATTTATTGAATAGGAGAGGTTGCGGTGTTGTACCGTGCGCGTAATACTGTGAAACACTTTATAGATTAATCTATCGATGCTACCTGATGACAGCATTTTCGACGAAATCTCTGCTCAGGGCTGCGCAGCATGACGGAAGAAGGAGATACGAAAATGGAGGCAAACATAGCGAGGGTAACGAAGACCGTCACTGTTTAGCTATACATTACATTGGGGATTCAGAAAGAGCTAAAGAGAGATAAAGATAACAAAATATCAGAATAATTGCAAGCAGGCAGTAAGTGTGAATACACTGGCAGAGCAATGTTCGCCGACAGCATCATGACGGAGTGATCAGGGATCATCATCATCATCATCATCATCATCATCATCAGCTTATATTTATGTCCACTGCAGGACGAAGGCCTCTCCCTGCGATGTCCAATTACCCCTGTATGGCGCTAGCAGATTCCAGCTTGCGCCTGCCCAGTGAGACGAGCATGATCAGTGATACGAGCATGCTAATCTTTAAAAAACAATGGAACAACATTACATCAAACAAAAAATTTGGCGGAGACTTGTTACCTGTATCAATAAAGGAATACAAAAGTATTATAGCGTTTGTAGAGTTCGTAACGTCATGTTCATTTTAAACACTCATGACGTGGTGCCTCCTCCTCCTCCCCATTGGTTGCGCCGTCACGTACCCAACGACGCACGCTCTAGGCCACACCTTTAGTTGGCCACAACAGTGGAGCCGCCGTGGCGTCGGCGAAGCGTGCGCACCCCGGAGGCGCGGGATATTTTCTTTTCTAAGCCATTAATTTAATTTGTGTACCAGAACCTCCCTGACAAATGTGACGTCAATCCAAGCATTTTTGGTGTGTTTACTCTTTGCGGCGCCAGCCATTTTTGGTACCACCTTTCGGTCACACCGACGGATTTTCGCGTAATGGGGCATCTAATGCTTTCGCTCTAACTAAAGATACATTTATTAGCACAATTGATGCCAATGGAAATGGAAGGATCATTGAAGTACGTGGTCTGTCGTGCTTAAATATTTACGAAAGCGAATCTAGTTTCTTTGGCTCTCTTCGCCAACTTTTATGGTCTCTGGATTATGGATGTCAGTCGGTGATTCGCTTTCATCGCCAATACATAGGCGCCGTTGCAGAGGACGCGTGCAGAGAGCACGCAGCCTCTGCACCTAAATACGGGACGCGTTCGACACTGAATTCCGATCGCTGCAGCTCTTGGATACGTAAGGGATGTCGCGCGCGAGCTTTGGGGCGTGTGAAAGTTTGCATGCTGAGGCGTAGTGCTTGGGAATTTTAACCCTCCCCTTCGCCGGCCGCCCTCTCACTCTTTGGCAGCTGCAGGTGAGGAGGATCACAGTACTCCACGCCAGCGCTCACGCCGCTAGAGGTAACACACAATGAAGAATCGGTTTATATAATATCACTACACGAGTGCTGGTTGGCGACTCTGTTCTGTGCCTAATTACGCAATGAAACATCTGACGCTACCTGACAATCAGCACTGCAACCAATAAACAACTTCAATTACATCATCGCTCCGATACACATTCGGTCGGCTATTCGCTTACATTCGCAGTCGTCGCCGATGGTTGCTGCGCAATCTTACAGCGAAGCTGTACACGAGTATGATGCAGGGATTTTCTTCGTCTCCGGCGCCTCAGGCTAGGCATAACGCAGCGGTTCCTGTCCAAAGCAAGCTACGTGCAATTAGGCCGCCTGAAGAACAGCGCGCATACGACGAGCGAAGAAAGGAACAGCAACGTCAATATGCACAACGGCGTCGTGCTCAGGTTCGGCAAGATCAAGGCTACGTCACATTGGTCTATTGGATCAGGTGATACCACAGCTTCGTTGGTTAACCACCTTCACAGCGTCGATTGGAGCCAAACTTTTTTTATTCAATTTTTTTTCAGACCTTATAAGTTTTTGCAGAATTATGTCTGGATATGTACGTCATTGTGATCTATTGTGCAAACATAGCGAGCGGTAGTTTGCTCCCGAAGCGCACACATTTATAACACCACACCTAATTTTGAAAATGTTAGTGGCCGCCCATGCGGAACTTCATTTCGTCAAGCAGGGTGGGTTTTTTTTTTTTAGACAGCTAATGTTCTACATTACGCTGTTAAAATTTGAGTGTCTCCTTTTATCTCTTCTGGGAAATAGCCACAAGAAAGTTGGAAACTTACCACGGGAATAATAAGACAGTTTAAACATAAGGGCGAAGAACTGAAAGCAATAGCAACGTATAGCGTTGTGTTAGAGCTCCTCAAATTTTGTTCGAAGATTCGCGAGCGCAACTTCTTGACGCGAGGCAAAGCAAGTGTTGCTTTGCAGCAGGACACCACCCTCGCAGCTATCAGACGTCCTACATGAGTTGTGCCAGCACCGGCGTTGCGTGCGCCGCACCTCAAAGGGGACGAAGCCCAAGGAAGATCGTCAGTGCGCAGCTTGAAGTGTACCGTCAGTTCCGCTGCTGTGCACACAAGTGCACAGCAGGAACGCTTTTCTTTGGGGAACACAACGGGCACACCAGCAGAATAAGGCAAGACACTGGCTTGGCTTCCCTACAGAGCCGTCCTAGCGGGGCGTCCACACTTGGCTTCGCCATCTTTGCAGGCTGATGCACAGCATGGCTCGTCTAGTATTCCTTCTGGCCCCCACATTTACGTGTCGCCCTTGCACTGTCCCTACGGGGACCGGACCGCGGCGGCGATGGAGCGAGCGCGTCTAGGTTGTCCACATAGTTGGCATCGTAATAACACCACATCGCTGACAGCTCCGCTCCAAATTTCGCAACAGTCGCTGTAACCATCAAAATACGTTTACTGCAAGAGGCGTGATGCTCGAAACTTGCTTTGCATTATCGCATTATGAAGTGTCCCATGCTAACCCGATGGTGCATCATCAGAGCGTTTCTTTATGCAGCCGCGCAGAAGACGACAGCATCAGGTGAAGGCGGAGGTAAATATACGAGACCGCGAATACTACTGAACGGATCTCGAACTGGAGAGTTACTGGAGAAATTTAGTCTCAAGATGTTAGGTGAAGCCGGGATTGAAAACAGGCTGAAACAAATTCCGCGGTTTTCACAGCAAATTGTTTGCGCAGCGTTGGGAATATTTTCGGGAAATTATGGTCAGCGACACCACAAAGTACATAATTCGCAGTCTTGAGCATTGCTGTCACATGTACAGCCATCCTTTTCAGGTAAAATTGCAAACATTCTACTTGCCATTTCATACTCAGAATCAGAGACCGAGTTCAAAGCAAATCAAATGAAATCATTTCTGTTTCCTAGAACGAACAATTTCTGGAGGGGTTCATTCACTAAAAGCTTTTATGGACAGCTTGACCGGGCCAATGAACTCTTTCTGAGGCATTTGAAGCAAGAGGAATGCATGACCAAACGCGTATTACGAAATATAGTAAATATAAAGCCCTGAAACTGTTGAAATAGTACTTTATGCGAATACGTTAGAGAAAGGAATGGTAAACACGCTGATGACGGTACGCCAGTTGCATTTCTCAAGGAAAAAAACTAAAATAACCCCCAGAAAAATACAATATAGCTAGGAAACATGCAACCATGAAAGGCAAGAAATAAATATCACAAACGAAGTACATTTTCACAAACTTAACTCTCCTGACTATATTTTGTATTAAACACAATGCCATAGGCAGGATAAGGTGAAACCAAGTGAGAAAACAGCAAAGTATCACAATGAGCATTTTTTATTCCACATCGAAATTAATTAAATCGTATTTGTTAAAGCAATCCGTAGTCTTTTAACGGGAAGTTTTTTTACATGGCTGTATTCATTCGGTATGGTTGGCGAGTTATACATCAACGATTGAAACTTCTTATTCTTGCGAAGTCACTGAACCAGCCAAGTATCGGTACTTCTTCGGCGCGAAGTAACAGCTCCGGCAGTTAGGCATGCGGTATTTTCCAAAATTTTATAAATGCGCTGGAAGAGGAATAATAATTGCGTATTATACGATAAATGTACATGTTTTCAACTTTCATAGCATTCTAATCCTGAAATCATTGCTCCGTTGACGAGTGGTATTCTAGATTAACTATATGCAATAAAGCCTTTCTTTTTGTAACAAGTTACCTGTATTATACATGGTGTTTCAGCGAATACCTTAAAAACGTTTTGAAGGTTACCTGTGGAAGATAGCTGAATTCTAGTTGATGAGCAGGTCTACTCGAAGAGGCGGACATTACTTGCACAAAAAGAAATGAAATGCATAATCGTCTAATTAACAAAAGTCACTAATTAAGTATTTAACTAATTACCTTATGGCTCATGTCGCAATTTACAAATTCTAGCCGTGGAGTTCGCAAGGCGGGTCCACTTTGAAAGAATTCTCAGGATGACGCCAGTTTCGAGATAACAATTCCCGAACTTTGCGGAGAAATGCATTGGCGTTCCACTTACTTTATTAACAAACCGTCGTTTTATGCATTGAAGCACGCCGTTTCGTAAAAAAAGAAAAACCTGACGTCGAAAGGTGCAGAGTGGAAAAGGGGACCCAAATGCTGCTATTGACATAAATTATGAGTGCAGCGGGTCATGTCTTAGCGTTACATGTAACAGGCTTCATAGGTAAAACCTGTATTGCGTAAAAACAGCTATTGAGTTGTTTGTTCGTGCGCAGCCTTCGGTCGATTTTTTTAAGTGCTACAGACTGTCACACTGCGTTTTTACTGTTGCTCCCGTTATTTCACCAGCTTCAACACACTGTGTAATTATGACGGCAACCTAAGCCAGGTTGTTGTACGTAACCGGAACTGAACCGAAAACCGGGACTAAATTGTATTTAGCTCAACCGGAACCGAACGAAACCTATATTATTTCCGCCATCTTGGAACTAAATACCAACCGGAAATTTTCACAGAAACCATTCCGAACTTGTTTGACCACAGGTTTTGCCCAAGGGCGTTGTTGCTGAAATGCGTAAATGCGGCGCAGTGCGCCGTGTGTTGCTACGGGAACAGTCGCTGAGATCAGATTGGCTCACTTATATGTGCGCATTGTCGGGTCAACGCTAGTCTATGCGTGTAGTCGGCACGCACTGGCTAGACTCAGTGTCGCTGACGGCGTGTAGTCATCTAAAAGGCCGCTTGCACGGTGCTCAGACGTCTCCTACGTATGCAGGCAGAGTATCGTGCACTGACTGCGCTGTCTGATACGCCGGTTGTAGCTATTAGTGACGGCTGTCGCTTCTACAG